>NW_024081408.1:313701-422640 GCF_003009895.1 Hyaena hyaena
GGGATGTGTCAAGTAAGAAGTTGCTGCGGTGGAGGTCAAGGAGGTTGTTTCCTGCTTTCTCCTCTAGGGTGTTGATAGTTTCCTGTCTCACGTTCAGGTCCTTTATCCATTTTGAGTTGATTTTTGTGCATGGTGTGAGAAAATGATCTAGTTTCATTCTTCTGCATGTTGCTGTCCAGTTCTCCCAACACCATCTGTTAAAGAGGCTGTCTTTTTTCCATTGGATATTCTTTCCTGCTTTGTCAAAGATTAGTTGGCTGTATACTTTTGGGTCCACTTCTAAGCTCTCAATTCTGTTCCCTTGGTCAATGTGTCTGTTTTTGTGCCAATACCATACTGTCTTGATGATGACAGCTTTGTAGTAGAGGCTAAAGTCTGGGATGGTGATACCTCCCGTTTTAGTTTTATTTTTCAGTATTACTTTGGCTATTCGGGGTCTTTTGTGTTTCAATACAAATTTTAGGATAGTTTGCTCTAGTTTTGAGAAGTATGCTGGTGCAATTTTGATTGGAATTGCATTGAATGTATAGATTGCTTTGGGTAGTAATGACATCTTAACTATATTTATTCTTCCTATCCATGAGCATTGAATGTTTTTCCATTTCTTTGTGTCTTCTTCAATTTCCTTCATGAGTTTTCTATAGTTTTCATCATACAGATCTTATATATCCTTGATTAGGTTTATTCCTAGGTATTTTATGGTTTTTTGTGCAATTGTGAGTGGGATCAGTTTCTTGATTTCTCTTTGTTGCTTCATTGTTGGTGTATAAAAATGCAACCGATTTCTGTACATTGATTTTGTACCCTGCAATTGTGCTCAATTCTTGGATCAGTTCCAGTAGGCTTCTGGTGGATTCTGTCGGGTTTTCTAGGTAGAGTATCATGTCGTCTGCAAAAAGTGAAAGATTGACTTCCTGTTTGCCAATTCTGATGCCTTTGATTTCCTTTTGTTGTCTGATGGCTGATGCTAGGATTTCCAGCACTATGTTAAACAACAGTGATGAGAGTGGACATCCCTGTCGTGTTCCTGATCTCAGGGGGAAAGCTCTCAGTTTTTCCCCGTTGAGGATGATGTTAGCTGAAGGCTTGTCATAGATGACTTTTATGATGTTTAAGTAAGTTCCTTCTATCCCAACTTTCTCTAGAGTCTTTATTAAGGAGGTATGCTGTATTTTGTCAAATGCTTTTTCTGCATCTATCGACAGGATCATATGGTTTTTATCTTTTCTTTTGTTGATGTGATGTATCACATTGATTGATTTGTGAATGTTGAACCAGCCCTGTAACCCAGGAATGAATCCAACTTGATCTTGGTGGATAATTCTATTTATGTGCTGTTGGATTCGATTTGCAAGGATCTTGTTGAGGATTTTTGCATCCGTATTTATCAAGGATATTGGCCTGTAGTTCTCTTTTTTTGCTGGATCTCTGTCTGGCTTGGGAATCAGAGTGAAGCTGGCTTCATAAAATGAGTCTGGGAGTTTTCCTTCGCTTTCTATTTTTTGGAATACCTTGAGAAGAATTGGTATTAGTTCTGTTTTAAATGTCTGGTAGAATTCCCCAGGGAAGCCATCTGGTCCTGGACTCTTATTTGTTGGGAGATTTTTGATCACTAATTCGATTTCCTCACTAGTTATGGGTCTGTTCAGATTTCCTACCTCTTCCCGTGTGAATTTTGGTAGTGGGTGTGCGTTTAGGAATTTGTCCATTTCTTCTAAGTTGTCTAATTTGTTGGCATATAATTTTTCATAGTATTCCCTGATAATTGCCTCTATTTCTGAGGGGTTGGTTGTAATAATTCCATTTTCATTCATAATTTTGTCTATTTGGGTGCTCTCTCTTTTCTTTTTGATAAGTCTGGCTAGAGGCTTGTCAATTTTGTTTATTTTTTCAAAAAACCAACTCTTGGTTTCATTGATCTGTTCAATTATTTCTTTAGTCTCTATGTTGCTTATTTCTGCTCTGATTTTTACTATCTCTCTTCTTCTACTGGGCTTAGGGCGTTCTTGTTGCTCTGCCTCTAGTTCCTTTAGGTGAGCTGTTAGGTTTTGGACTTGTGCTTTTTCTAGTTTCTTGAAATAGGCCTGGAAAGCAATGTACTTTCCTCTTAGAACTGCCTTTGCCGTGTCCCATAGATTGTGGATTGTTGTGTTTTCATTTTCATTTGTTTCCATATATTTTTTAATTTCATCCCTAATTGCCTGATTGGCCCATTCATTCTTTAGTAGGGTGTTCTTTAACCTCCATGTTTTTAGAGGTTATCCAGGCTTCTTCCTGTGATTGATTTCAAGTTTAAAAGCATTATGATCTGAGTGTGTGCATGGTATGATCAATTCTTTTATATTTATTGAGGGCTGATTTATGTCCCAGTATGTGATCTATCTTGGAGAATGTGCCATGCGCACTTTGGAATAAAGTAAATTTCCTGGCATCAGGATGTAGAGTTCTAAATATATCTGTCAGAACCATCTGGTCCAATGTGTCTTTCAAGTCCATTATTTTTTTTTTCATGTTTCTTCTGTATTTGTAGGAGAGAGAGAGAGAGAGAGAGAGAGAGCAAGCAGGGGAGGGTCAGAGAGAGAGGGAGTCACAGACTGAAACAGGCTCCAGGCTCTGAGCTGGCAGTCAGCACAGAGCCCGACGCGGGGCACGAACCCACGAACCGAGAGATCATGACCTAAGCGAAAGTAGAACGCTTAACCGACTAAGCCACCCAGGCGCCCCTCAAGTCCATTATTTCTTTAGTGATTTTCTGTCTGGTTCACCTATCCATTGCTGTAAGTGGAGCATTGAAGTCCCCTGCTATTAGCACATTCTTATCTATGAGCCTGTTTCTGTTTGTGATTGTTTTATATATTTAGATGCTCCCATATTAGATGCGTAGACATTTATGATTTTTAGTTCTTCCTGATGGATAGACCCTGTAACTATTATGTAATGCCCTTCTTCATCTCTTGTGATTGTCTTTAATTTAAAGTCCAGCTTGTCTGATATAAGTATCGCTACTCCGGCTTTCTTTTGATTTCCTATAGCATGATATATATTTCTCCATCCCCTTACTTTTAATCTGAAGGTATCTTCAGGTCTAAAATGAGTTTCTTGTAGACAGCATATAGATGCATTTTGGTTTTTTATCTATTCTACTACCCTATGTCTTTTGATTGGAGCATTCAGCCCATTTACATTCAGTGTTATTATTGAGATATGTGGGTTTAGAGCCTTTGTGTCCTTTGTGGAGTTCATGTTTGTGGTGGTGTCTCTGGTATCTTTGTTCCTTGCAACCTTTCCTTCAGAGCATCCCCCTCAGGGTTTCTTGTATGGCTGGCTTAGTGGTGACAAATTCTCTCAATTTCTGTTTATTTGGAAAGGTTTTTATCTCTCCTTCTATTTTGAATGACAGGCTTGCTGGATAGAGGATTCTTGGCTGCATATTTTTACTGTTCATCACATTGAAGATCTCCTGCCATTCCTTTCTGGCCTGCCAAGTTTCAGTAGATAGGTCTGTCACCACTCTGATAGGTTTCCCTTTGTATTTTAGGGCCTTTTTCTCCCTAGCTGCTTTCAGAATTCTCTCTTTGTCCTTATATTTTGCCATTTTTACTATGATATGCCTTGCAGAAGGTTGATTCAGATTACGTCTGAGGGGGGCGTCCTCTGAGCCCCTTGTATTTCAACGTTTACTTCTTTTCCCAGGTTGGGGAAGTTCTCTGCTATAATTTGTTCCAGGACTCCTTCAGCACCTTTCCCCCTCTCTTCCCTTCCTGGGATTCTATGAATCGGATATTGTTGCATTTGACCGTGTCACTGAGCTCTCTAACTCTTCTTTCATGTTCCTGGATCAGTTTGTCTCTTTTTGTCAGCTTCTTGTTTTTCTATAATGCTGTCTTCTAAATCACTTATTCTCCTTTCTGCTTCTTCAATCCGTGCATTGGAGGCCTCTAATTCATTATGTATCTCATTTATCACTTTTTAAAATTCTTTATGCCTATTTATAGTCTCCACTTTGTCTGCAGCCATAGTTTCTTTGATGTCCCCTATGTTTTTTTCAAGCCCAGCTATTAATTTTATGATTATTATTCTAAAATCTTGTTCTATTATGCTGCTTATATCTGTTTTGAGCAGTTCATTAGCTGTCAATTCTTCCTGGAGTTTCTTTGGGGGAGAGCTTTCTCATTCGTCATTTTAGTTAGTTTTCTGGCTCTTGTTAGTTTTAAAGACCTTTTATGCTCTCTGCACCTGTGAACGCTGCTGTATCCAGGAAGACTCCTTGACTGTGCAGGGCCTATCCTTTCAGAGAGTGTTTTTTGAATGGTATCTCTTGGTCTCTCTTGTTGAGACCTTAGTTATTTTGTTTTCCTACTCATAGTGATATTTGGGCCTCTCCACCATGTGTACCTTGGCTTGTTTCTTGAGGTAGTCCTGGAGAGGAAAACAGACTGACACACTGGGAACAGGGGCACACAAACGCACATGCAAATCCGACTAACATGCAAACCGTGAAGGGCAGCAAAAAAGTTAAGAGAAAAGATGGAGGAGGGAGGGCGAATAATAGAAAATAAATAAATACGTAAAAAGTTCAAAAGGAAGAAAAGGAAAAGAGAATACCAATGGACAAAGAATGGTTTATAGCATATAACCGGAGTTCCCAGCTACAATTAAATAGCCGGATATATGCAGTGCTGGTTGAAGAGCATAGAGACAGAGAGAGAAGACAGGGCAGGGATGAGGCAAAATTGGAAATAGAATGAACAGGCAGAAGGGATAAGAAGCTTTTTTCAAAGAGTTAAAGGGTGGAGTATGGTTGGGTAGGTGAGAGAAGGATGCTGGTGTTATCCAGAGAAACTATATAGTCTAATTACTCCTGAGAGAAAGAGATGAAAAGGTCGGGAGGTGCAGAATTTACATCTACCGAATGGACTCAAATTGATTGTTTAAGCACACCAGTGACCAGAGGTAATCAGGTCAGTGTTCTAGGGAAAAAAAGAAGAAAAAAAAAAAAAAAAGGAAAAGAGAGGAGGGCAGCTCTCTAGCCGGGATGTGATCCAATGCGTCAGGCGGGAATTCTGCCTTGGTGGTTGTAGGGAGGAGAGTGGTGGCGCTCCACCTCACTTTTATGGGCGTGTAAACTTCCAGGGCCAGGAGCTCTGCCAAAGTTTGTTGCGCTTTTCAACCCAGGCCAGTCCCAGCCTCCAAGTCCCAGGCCAAGCACCCCGCTGAAATTGCCTCAGGCAATCCCCTGGCAACCCCCTCAGGGCAATTCCAAGCCTCCTGGCTAGCTCTGGGGGTGGAACCAGAAGCCGTTGCTCCCTTCTCCTCTTGGTCGGTCTGGGGGGCCTGGGCGGGGCGGGGGGCCTTGTCTGCAGATGCGCTGAGCCCACTGGGGTGAGGAAATTGAGGTGCCTCTGTGTCTCGTCACCATAACACGAACTCTCGGGCAAATCTGCCAGTTTTTAGCTCTTTCCCTTTCCTCTAGAGTTCTAGCCAGCCAGGAGTGAGGACACCTGGTGCCTGCGCGCGGCTCCTCCAGGGGTCCAAGCCCACCAGGAGGGCAATGGCGGCCGGCTCGCAGCTTCTCTCAGCCAGCCAGTAGCCAGCACAAAGAAGCAAACGGCGAACGCAGCCCCTCCGGAGCGAGTTGAAGCGTGGGGGGGCCTGGTGCGCAGGTATTTTGTGCGCAAGGTCCTTCTATGCCTCCAGCAGAGGTTTTTCACCCGAGTGGACGTTTTTCTGTTTCGGACTCTCTCTTTTTCCCCTCTCACTCCCCGCAGAGGGGGGTCACCCCGTCCCTCCAGTCTCTGATCCAGGCCCGATTTTATCTTCCCCAGTTCACACTCACGTTAGAAGTCTTTCTCAGTGGAATCTGCGTCCTTTTTCTCCCAATCTCTTGGGTTTAGTATGGTTTCCTATGGCTTCAGATCTTTTCCGTGTGAGGCATGGGCACGAGTGCAGGTAAGGAGCTCCCTACTTCTCCGCCATCTTGCCCATTTGCAAATATCTTCTCCCTTTCAGTAGATTGCCTTTTTGTTCTTCTGATGGTTTCCTTTGTCATGCAGAAGCTTTTTATTTTGATGTAGTCCCAAGAGTTCATTTCTGCTTTGTTTCAATTGCCTTCTGAGACATAACCAGAAAAATGTTGATATGGCTGATGTTAGAGAAATTACTGCCTATGCTGTCTTCTAGGAATATTATGGTTTCAGGTCTCACTTTTAAGTCTTTAATACATTTTGAGTTTATTTTTGTGTATGGTATTAGAAAGTGATCCACTTTGATTTTTTTACATGTAGCTGTCCAAGAAACTGTGTTTTTCCCATTGTGTATTCTTGCCTCCTTTGTATGGCAGTTATTTTGAACTATTAAGAAGATTGCTTTTCTCTATTTGGTTTAGTTCTTTTGCTAAGGTTTTTTCTTGTTCTTTGGAGCATATATCTCTGTCTCTTCATTTTGTTTGACTTTCTGTGTTTGATGTTCTGTGTTGACTTACTGTGTTGGCTATGAATGAGACAGAAGAGCTCCTTCTCCTAAATTTGAAGGACTGGCCTTGTGTAGGGTCTTTTCCTTTGTAGGCTGCATGAACTTAGAGGCTTTGGCTGGTTGGCTGGCTGGAGCTGGAGAGGGCAGCTCTAGGATAGGACCTCAAGCTGGGGTACAGAGACTGAAATAGGTGTGGGACAGAGTGTTCTCCATGCAGAGGGTGTTCTGACAGGACAGTTAAAGCTGAATTGGGTTTGAAATGGGGGGTCCTGGGATATTACACACAATGGGTATCCTGATGGGATGGCTGGAACCAAAGTGAATTTGGGTTAGGACATCCTCACATTTAACTGAGGATTACAATTTAGTATCTCACCAGTTTGAAAATATTTCCCATGAAGCCCTAAATAGTAAATATATTCTGCTTTACAAATTTTCCAGTAGGCAAATTCAAGAATATTATAGAAGTACTTACACAGTGAGAAAACAGATTTTCCCTAAATTTTTATTGACAGTGCTCAAATAATAAAAGTAATTAAATAACACCTTTTATTTTGCAATACAGGCTTACTAATGTGAAAAATGGAAATGTTTCTAGATAACATTTCATTTAATGGAGATTCAAAGTTAGTGTTCTCTATCAACAAATTTATTGCAAATGTTGTAAAAATCATTTAGTTTGCAGGTCAAATAAAATATGCCACCAGTGCAACAGATTTGGCCTCAATCCATAGTTTCCCCCATTCCCTCAGTAAGTAGTCTCTTCTCTATATTCGTTTCTTTTAGCCAAACCCCTGGATTCTCTCTCAGCTACTAAATTAAAAGACTCTGACTGGTGAGCACAGTATACTTTAAAGTGGTAATGATAATGTTAAAAAAGACTCAGGTGGAATTTTTGGTTGAATATTTCTGTGGAAATTTTTTCAATTTTAGAATAGAGTAAGCCTTATGTTTTACATCTTTCATTTTGTCTATTAAAACCGTTTCCTGGAAACTGTGTGATAAAAGTAGCTCTACAGGATAAGAATTGAAAAATCTATTCTTTGACTATTTTGAGAAATGTGGATGTCTTATAGTAAATTTTATTTTTTATGAAATATAATTCTAGATGTAGAATTCTGTTAATCACAGGGCAAAAAGTCCCCTCAGTTTATAACTGGGAGATCTCACAAGAATCCAAAGATATTAAAAATTATCAAGGGTTACAGTGCTATTTAGGTGTAATATGACTATTCTGTAAAATAATGGAACTGCCTTAAATATGTTCTGAATTAACTTCGCAATCAGCGTATCATTGGTTCATAGTTTTGCTTCTAACTTAACTAGCTTAATGATATTCTCAAAGTATACAAGTCTCGTATAAGTCTCAAACTGTATGGTTTGAGAATGATAAGCTGAAAATGATAATAGTTTTGAATTGTTTTAATGTTTATTTATTTATTTTGAGAGAGAGAGAGAAAGAGACAGACCACAAGCAGGGGAGGGGCAGAGAGAGAGGGAGACATAGAATCCGAAGTAGTCTCCAGGCTCTGAGCTGTCAGCACAGAGCCTGATGCAGGGCTCAAACTCATGAACTACTAGACCATGACCTGAGCAGAAGTCGGACATTCAACCAACTGACCCACCCAGGTGCCCCCAAATGATACTTTTATAGCATTATTTTAAGGAAAAACTAACATACTGTACATGGAACAACCCAGTAGGCAATATACACTCTTCTTTTTCTATTTTCCCTTTGAAATATATTCTAAAACATTGTTGTTTAAAATATAGCACTTCACATCAAAATTTATATATGATCAATAAATCCATAGAATATATTATGAGATTTACCCTCAAATCAAACACAAATGAGGCCAAGTGTCATAATATATCCAATGGATATATCATAGTATGATACCCAAACTCCAGATATGCAAAGCACCCGACTCTTAAATAAGCACTAACATTTGAGTGTGAATGACATTTGAAAGAAGCTGCAGTACTTTTAATGACTTACAGAGTCCACGTGATCTTGTCCTGCACACCCATCACTGTCACCATCTCTCTGACCTTGTCTCCAACTACCCTTTCTGTTACAATTATTCCCCTCTATCCACTCTGGTCTCTTTCCCCAAAAGACTTATGCTCTCTCCTTTGCTCCAAATGTGACCTCTGCCTGAATAATCTTCCTAGAATATATCATGGCCACTTCATTCACTGCCTTGAGACTTTGTCCAAATACCGCCTTCTCCATAAGGCTCATCTTTACTCCTTTTGAAAAATTTCATATCTTCAGGGGCACCTGGTTGTCTCAGTTGGTTAAGTGTCTGACTTCAGCTCAGGTCATAATCTCATGGTTTCTGAGTTCAAGCCATGAGTCAAGCTCTGTGCTGACAACTCGGAGCTCCGAGCCTGCTTTGGATTCTGTGTCTCCCTCTCTCTCTGCCCCTCCCCCACTCACTCTCTGTCTCTCCCTTCAAAAAAATATTAAAACAAATTTAAAAAAAAAAAGAAGTGCATCTCTTCAACTACGGATTTACTTCACTTTTTCTTTTTCCCATGATACTTATCACTGGCTAGCAAGTGGACTTTTTTTCTTTAATGTATTGTCAGTCTCTCTCTGTGAGAATATATGCATTGTGAGATATCTTTCTTCTGCTTTGTTTACTGTTCTCTCCCAAGCACCAAGAAAACAGCGTGGCATATATTTATTGATGAATCAATAAATAAAACATGGAAAATTAATCCATTTATGAGAGGTATCTTGGGCTTATTTGTTTCCTTGTCATTGATTTCATAATATTATTCTTTCCCTTCCTTTCCCTTTGTTTGTTGTGTTTTGTTTTGGTTTTATTTTAGAGGGTTCATATCCCTGGCTCCACATTTGGGATAAAAATAATAGTACACATTTCTTTTTTTTTTTTTTTTTAAGTGTCCTATTACCGATTACTGTAACCCTTTACTGGAGAAGAAACTTACCCAAGTCTTTTAAGAGAAGTTCAAATCTGAAATCCATAAGTTGCAGAATATTTGTTACGTTGATATAGACTCTCTGGGTGTCTTGGTATCTTAATATTGTAATGTGATAGTTAATTTTATGTGTCAACTTGACTGGACCACATGGTGCCCAGATAGTGGGTGAAACATTATTCTAGTTGTTTCTGTGCGGGTGCTTTTGAATAAGTCTAACATTTGAATTGGTAGACTGAGTAAACAGTTTGCCCTCCCTAGTATAGAATGTTCTCATTAAATAAGTTGAAGGGCTAAGGCCAATCCTCCCCCAAATAAGAAAGAACTCCTCTTTCTTTTTTTTTTTTTTTTTTTTTTTTAAGAATTCCTCTTTCTTGACAGCCTTTAAACTGGAACATCGTTTGTGTGTTTCTTTTTTCTTTTCTTTTCTTTTCTTTTCTTTTCTTTTCTTTTCTTTTCTTTTCTTTTCTTTTCTTTTCTTTTTTTTCTTTTCTTTTCTTTCTTTTCTTTTTTTCCTTCTGCCTTTGGTATAGGAGGAAACTCCTCCTGCCTAACTGCCTTGAGATATCAGGTGGGGTTTTTTTTCCCTCTTCAGCCTTTAGAGTCCTACTGAAACATTGGCTTTTTATGGGGTATGAACAATCGTATTCTACTGTTTCTCTGGAGAACCCAAACACACCTCATAATATTGAAGAAATTGTATCTGATCGTGACAGAGAAAAGAAGGAAAAAATTACCTTACATTGCAGTGTATGAAATTTAGCTTAGATATATGTGAAAATTTAACTGAACTGGTTAGGAGTTTTCAGATGAATTAAGGATAATTTTGAGACAATCTCAAAATGCAATTTAATAAATCAGAGCATACCACTCCATGTACTTATTTAGAAAATAGTTCAGTGTTAGGAGGGTAAATCATGACATCTGGTGTATAGTCATATCCATAAGAGCCCATCTTTCCACTTCCTCATGTAGACCAGCATTTTGGAGGCACTAGATTCCATTTTTCTGCTACAGAGAATATGGCTCAGACTGAAGCACTACAATCTCTGTGTATCTTGGATGTAATGTTGCACAGACTCTGCTCGAGAGTTACTGTATGTTCTAAAATATTAATAAATTCTGAGGAGAATTCCACACAAGTTGTGTAGTCGCTCATCCTAAAGCAAGTGAAGCATAAATTACCACTTCTAAAGTGTGGGCTCACATAGTAACTTCCTTCCCAAAAAGTGAAATATGGAAAAGGGGAAGAAAAGAGTAGTGTTACAGTGGCAAAACTTGACAGACGCTATCCAACCAGATTATCAAGGTCAACATCAGCAGTCCTAGATCATGTGATAGTTTGTATCCTTGATAAGATGTGATGAAAAGGATACTTTACCTCTGTGGGTAACTTCACAAAAACCCATAACCACAGTGTGATCATAAACAAAACTCAGACAAATTCCAGTTGAGGAGCATTCTACAAAATACCTGAGAAGTACTCCTCCAAAGTATCAAAGTCATCAAAATCAAAGGATATTTGAAAAAAATATCACCACCAAAAGGAGCCTAAGAAGACATGACAACCAAATGTAAGGTGGTATCCTGAATGGAATCCTGGAACAGAAAAAGTACATTAGTAAAAATTAGTAAATATGGACAGATAAAGTATGGACTTTAGTTAATAAGAATATATCAACATTTGTTCATTAATAGTGACATATTAATAAGGGAGACTGGATGTGGAATATATGGGAAAACATCTGTACTATCTTTGCAACTTTTCTGAAAATATAAATATATTCTCAAATAAAAAATATACTGAAAAGTAAAAAAAACGGGGGGGCACCTGGGAGTCTCAGTCGGTTAAGCGTCCAACTTCAGCTCAGGTCATGATTTCATGGTTCGTGGATTTGAGCCCTGTGTCGGGCTCTGTGCTGAGAGCTAGCTCAGAGCCTGGAGGCTGTTTCAGATTCTGTATCTCCCTCTCTCTATATCCCTCCCCTGCTCATGCTGTCTCTCTCTCAGAAATAAATAAAAACATTAAAAAATTTTTAAAAAAGAAAAGTAAAAATATATATATATATATTTGGGGCTTCTGGGTGGCTCAGTCAGTTAAGCATCTGATTTTGGCTCAGGTCATGATCTCACAGTTTGTAAGTTTGAGCCAGGCTCTATGCTGACAGCTTGGAACCTGGAGCCTGTTTCAGAGTCTCTCTCTCTCTCTCTCTCTCTCTCTCTCTCTCTCTCTGCCCCTACCCCTGCTCATGCTCTGTCTCTTTCTCTCTCAAAAATAAATGTTAAAAAAAGTTTTAAACTGCAAAATGCAATGTAATATTCAAATCTTGTATATAATTTTCTAAATTGCTACTATTTTATATAACCATGTAATATTTTAAAATTTTTATTATATGTCTAATACCTATGTATCATGTATTTAAATATTTAAGAAATATTTAAAATCAATATTTTGACATTTGACAGTGATTTTATCTATCTATAGATTTGTGGTTTCATTTGATTTTGCACATGACATTTAAAAGCCAGACCCTGAATTTCTGTTAGAAGCTGAGTTTTGTTGCCCAGCATCTAATAAGAAAGAATAATTTATAAACAAATACATATTTTACACTAGGTAAAAGCTCAAACCTTTTTCTTACCATAGGTCTTAAGAGATTTAGAGTTTACTTATACATTCTAATGTTCTGTCCAGCTCCAAAATGGTATTCTCTTGTTACCGTTCTGACAACAAGCCTATAATGAAACTCAAACCTGTAACCGTCAATTCTCAAAATTACCTGTGCCAACACTAAGTATTCTAAGACTCCTCATTCAATTTGAGTAGGTGCTTGAAGCTATGTCTGAGACTAAAACATTAAGTTCTACTACTATTATATCAAAGAAAACGATCTATTATCTATCATTTTTCTATCTAATTGTGTGTGAGCATGTGTATGTGTGTTTGTGTGAGAAAGGAAAGGGAGGGGGACTGAGTGAAGGAGGGAAGAGGAAAGAGAGGAGAAGAGAGAAGTAATATAAACAGCACATCCCTATTTGTTGGTAGAGGTCGCAGAAAGGACAAAGAGACATGCCAAAATCATCATGTAGGTCAAAAGATAGAATACAATCCAAGGAATAATAGTAATAATATAGCTATCTTTTTTTTTTTTTTTTGAGGGCTTTCTATGTTGCAGACACTGTAATAAGTACTATGTAATATGCATTACTTTCTCCTGGCAGGCAGGTGAAGTCTGTAGGATAATCACCAACCTAACCAGGAAGAAGAAGCTGAACATAGTGAGGTTAGTAACCTGTTCACGGTCACATGGTTAGAGGTAGAGTTTTAATCCAGGAATTTAACTTGAGTGTACACCTCATTGCCTCCTAAAGGAAAATGCCCCCTGATCTGGATAGTTTATTATTAAAGAAAGTTTTTCTATGGCATCAGGTTTTTACCATTTTTTGTCTTTGAGGCTAGAGTTTTTTGACTAATTTAAAATTAACATTAATATTCATCTAGATTCATACAATGGAGAAATAGTGATTCAAGATGAACTAGTGATCCAAGTTAAATGCTTGAATATGTTGTTAAAAATACTAGAAATGTGCACCTCCAAGATTTTACTGTATATAAACTACTCCAGGGAATCTAAAGTTAAAAAAATTATATTGAAATAGAATTGGATACATGCAAGATAAGAATTTAAAAAAATTTTTTTAATGGTAAATAGTAATAAATATGTGTTCTGAATAGTGCCATAACAGTTGTAATATTTATAAGTGAAAAGGTTATTTTAAACACCCCTTTCCCTTTCCTGAATCACCTCACCTACCTCCACCCCACCAAAGGACACACCAGCATAAACTTGCAGAAGAGGCTGAATTAGACTTTAGTGGGATCTGAACAGACTGGAATTTTAGCTGAAAAAGAAAAATCTTCCCTATTAACTTAACTATGGCAGTATTCCTGTTTTTCTTTAAGTTCAAAAAGTTGTTAGTTATTGATGATAATATTTATTTTTCAGAGTTTTTAATAAAATAAAAGAATACATATTAATACATCTGATATAATATATAAAATGTATATCTAACTTACAGGATGTAAGTTACAAAATGGCTATTTTGTAACGATTGCATCAGTTGGAATCCTGTATCACCTCCTGGAATAAGTACTGCTTTGGGAAAGATTTACCAAGGTTCTCTTTCTGATAATTGACATTTTGGAACAAGTAGCTCCATCTATGAATGGAGTGTACTATAAAAGATAGTCCTGTTAATTTATTTACGATATTATATACATAACAAGTTTTAATTCCAACGTTTAATTCCTATCAGTGTATGATCACTTGAAAGAATTACTCATTTCTTCATTTGACAAAAATTTGTTGAATTTTTACGATGTGTCAGTCTCTGGTTTAAGCATAGGGAAGATAGAAATTGTTAGCATTATATATGTTTAGATTCCACTAATTTCATTCTTTGTTATATAACTATATTAAAGCAATCATTTTTTTTTCCTTTTAAATGCACATAATTTGTCTGTATCTGAGTGTTCCAAGATAAACTACAGTGTTAATTTAGATACAGTCTTCAGAGGTGCTGGGGTGGCTCAGTTGGTTAAGCGTCTGACTTCAGCTGAGGTCATGATCTCACACTCTGTGAGTTCGAGCCCCACATCAGGCTCTGTGCACACAGCTCAGAGCCTGGAGCCTGCTTCAGATTCTGTGTGTGTCTCTCTCTGCCCCTCCCCTGCTAGCACTCTGTCTCTCTCTCAAAAATAAAAAAAATATAAAATTTAAAAAAAAAACATAATTTAGATGTAGTCCTCAATGAGATTTATTTATTGGATCAATCTTAGTAATGATGAAATATAAATAAATAATTCCATTAGATTTCTTCCATTATTTTTATGAAGAATTTTGTTGTTGTTAGGGGCGCCTCAGTGGCTCATTTGGTTAAGTATCGACTCTTGATTTCTGCCCAGATCATGATCTTATGGATTGTGAGTTCAAGCCCAACATCAGGCTCTGCTGTTGATGGTGCAGAGAATCTGCTTGGGATTCTCTCTCTCTCTCCTTCTCTCTGCCCCACTCTCACAGTTTCTCTCTCTCTCTCTCTCTCTCTCTTTCTTAAAATAAGTAAACTTTAAAAAACAGAATTTATTTTTTAGATCAGTTATGGGTTCACAGCAAAACTAAGAAGATACTGAGATTTCCCATGCTCTCATACATGTGTATCAACATCCAATTTATCAGGGTCCCCCACTAGAGTGGTACATTTGTTCAAACTGATGAATCTACATTGGACATCATAATCACCCAAATTCCCCAGTTTATGGTTCACTCTTGATGTGTACATTCTGTATAGGTTTAGACAAATGCACAACACGTTCATTCTCTTAAAAACTCTTCCACTTATTTATTCCTCCTCCTCTTTCAGTCTCTGGCTATACATGATCCTTTTACTGTCTCCGTAGTTATTCTTTTCCCACAATGACATATAAGTGAAATCATACAGAGTGTAGCCATTTTGCATTGACTTCATCCAACCTAGTGATATGCGTGTATGTTTCTTGAGGCTTGATACCCCATTGATAACTCATTTTTTTTTCTTTTCTTTTTTTTTTGTCAAGTTAGCTAACATACAATGTATACAGTGTACTCTCTGCTTCAGGAATAGATTCCCATGATTCATATCTTACATACAACACCCAGTGCTCATCCCAGCAAGTGCCCTCCTCATTGCCCATCCCCCATTTTCCCTGCCTCCCTTACTCCTCACCCCCATCAAGCCTCAGTTTCCTGTATTTAAAAATCTCTTATGGTTAACCTCCCTCTCTGTAACTATTTTTTTTTCCTTCCCTTCCCCATGGTCTTCTGTTAAGGTTCTCAAATTCCACGTTTCAGTGAAAACATATGATATCTGTTTTCCTGTGATTAACTTATTCCATTTAGCATAATACCCTCCAGTCCATCCACGTTGTTGCAAATTACAAGAAGATGTCACATATAATGGTATACTACTCGGCAATGAAAAAGAATGCAATCTTGCCACCTCATATCTTTTTAACACTAAATAATATCCCATTGTCTGGATGTACTACAGTTTACTTATCTATTCATCTACTGAAGGACACCTTTGTTGCTTCCAAGAGTGGGCAATTATGAACAAAGCTGCTATAAACATCCATGTGTAGGTTTTTGTGTGGACATAAGTTTTCAGCTATTAGATAAATACCAGGGTGTGCCATTGCTGGATGAAGTGGTAAGGATATATTTATCTCTGGAAGAAACAGCCAAACTTCCATATTGGCTATAAAATTCTGCATTTCCTGAAACAATAAATGAAAGTACATGTTGCTCCACATCCTCACCAGCATTTTGTATTGTCACTGTTCCAGATTTGGTCATTCTAGTAGGTGTGTGGTAGCTCACTGTTTTCATTGTTATGTTCCTAATGATATATAATGTGAAGTATCTTTTCATATACTTATTTGTTATCTTTATATCTTCCTTAGTGAAATTTTTGTTCTTTAGCCCATTATTTAATAAGATTGTTTTCTTGTTGAGTTTTAAGCTTTTCATATATTTGGATAGTAGTTCTTTGTCTTATGTATCTTTTGCAAATATTTTTCTCCCCGTCTGTGGCTTATTTTCTCATTCTTTTGACACTTTTTTTGTTTTTGTTTTTGTTTTTTGGCAGAGCAGAAGATTTAATTTTAATAAAGTCTAGCTTATCAATTATTTCTTTCATGGACTATCTTTGATGTTGTATCTAAAAAAGGCAAAACTATACTCAAGATCTTGGTTTACCAGAGTGACATCTTTTAGGAGTTTTATATTTTTATACTTACATAGAGAGAGAGGGAGATTTTTATTATTTACAGAGAGAGAGGGAGACACAAAATCCAAAGATCACTCCAGGCTTCGAGGTGTCAGCACAGAGCCTGATGCAGGGCTCAAACTCACAAACCATAAGATCATGAGGTGAGCCGAAGTCAGATGCTTAACTGACTGAGCCACCCAGGCACCCCATTTTGAGTTAATTTTTGAGGAGAGCTTATGTAGAATTATTTTTGGCACATGAATGTTTAATTGTTCCAGAACCTTTTTTTTCTTGAAAATACTATCTTTTCTTCATGGCATTTGCTTCTTTGTCAATGATCAGTTGACTATATTTATGCGGTACTATTTCTTAACTGTCTGTGCTACTGATCTATTTATTCACTCTTTATCCAATATCAGAGTGTCTTGATTATTGTAGTTTTATATCAAGTCTTGAAGTTGGGTAGTGTCAGTCCTTCAGTTTTGTTCTCCTTTAATATTGTATTGAATACTCCAGGTCTTTGCCTCTCCATATAAACTTTAGAATGAGTATGATGATATCCACAAAATAACTTGTTTTTGACTGGGATTTTGTTGACCTTAAAGACCAAGTAGGAAAGCAGTAACATCTTGACCATATTGTGTCTTCCTGTCCAGGAACATGAAACATCACTCAACTTAGTTAATCCTTTTATTTCATTCATCACTGTTTTGTAGCATTCCTTGTATAAATTTTGTACATATTTTGTTAGATTTGTATTTAAGTATTTCATTTTGGGGGATGCTAGGATAAATGGTATTGCATTTTAATTTCAAATTCCATCTTTTCAAGAAAGCAATTGATTTTTGTATATTAACCTGATATTGTGTAACCTTGCATTATTCTTGTTAGTTCCAGGAATTTTTTTGTTGTTTCAGGTTTTGTACATAGATGATTATGTCATCTGTGAATAAAAATAGTTTTATGTCTTCCTACCCAATTTGTATACATTGTATATCCTTTTCTTATTTTACTGAATGAGCTTGAACTTTCAGTTTGATGTTGAAAAGGTGAGAGGGAACGTTCTTGCCTTGTACCTGATCTTAGTGGGAAAGTTTGGAGTTTCTCACCATTAAGTATAATGTTAGCTATAGGTTTTTTGTAGATTTTCTTTATCAAGTTCAGAGAAAGTTCCCCTCTATTCCTAGTTTGCTGAGAGTTTCTAACAAGTTTGTAAAATGCTTTTTCTGCATCTATCGTTATGATTGTGTGATGTTTAAAAGTCTATTGATGTGATGAATTACATTAATTTATTTTCAAATGTTAGGATACATTTGAAGTTATTTTGTGTAATTATTTTTATACATTGTTGGATTTGATTTGCTAATATTTTGTTGAGGATTTTTGCATGTATGTTCATAAGAGACATTGGTCTGTATTGGATTTTTTTAAATGTCTTTGGTTTTGGTATTAAGGTAAGGTTGGCCTCATAGAGTTTGTTAGAAAGTGTTTCCTTTGTTTCTATTCTCTGGAAGATATTGTAGAGAACGTAATTTTTTCCTCAAATATTTGAGTAAATAATCACTATCTAGGTTTGGTGACTTTTGTTTTGAAAAATTATTTATTTGATTTCTCTTATAGATATAGGTTTATTCATATTGTCTAACTCTCTTGCATGCATTTTGGTAAATTTTATCTTTCAGAAATTGATCTACTTAATCTAGGTTATGAAAGTTGTGGTCATGGAGTGTTCATAGTATTCCTTTTTTATCTTTTAAATGTCCATGGGATTATGTAGTGATGTCTCTCATTTCTGATATTGGTGTTTTGTTTTCTCTCTTTTTCTTGTTTACCTAGTTAGAGGCTCATCAATTTGATTGAATTTTTTCAGAGAAATATCTTTTGGTTTATTAATTTTTCTTGATTGATTCCCTATCTTCAATTTTATTGCTTTCTACTCTATTTTTTCTTTTCTTCTTTATACTTTGGATTTAAATTGGTATTCTTTTTCTAGTCTCCCTAGGTGGAACTCAGATTAGAAATTTCAGATCTTTATTCTCTTCTAATAAATATATTCAATGCTGTAACTTTCCCTTCAATACACTTCTTTTGCTGCATCCCATAAGTTTTGATAAGTTGTATTTTCCTTTTCGCTTAGTTCAAAATGTTTTAAAATTTAATTTGGCATTTATTGCTTGACCCATGTGTTACTTAAAAGTATTTTATTTAATATTCATGTATTTTGGAATTTTCCAGGCATCTATATATTATTGATATCTAGTTTAATTACACTGTGGCTTAAGATCAAATATTGTATGATTTATGTTCTTTTAAATTTGTTGTTTTATGGTCCAGAGTATGCTCTGTGTTGGTGAATGTTCCATGTCAGCTTAGGAAAAATGTGTATTCTTCTGTTATTGGATGAAGTAGCCTATAAATTTCAATTATATCCAGTTTTGATTGATGATATTCCTGAGTTGAATTTAACCATGTTCTTACTCATTTTTCTGCCTATTGAATCTACCCATTTCTGCTGGAATGATATTAAAGTTTTCAATTGTAACAGTCAATTAATCTATTTTTCTCTATAATTCTGTTAGCTTTTGCCTCACGTAATATTCATGATATTCTGCTGTTAGGCAAATATTTATATTCTATAGTCAGAACTACTTAATGTGTTTATTCTTTGGACATAATCTTGACTTCATAATCAGTTTTAGTTCCACATGTTCCAAACATGTATCTCTATAAAAAGAATCATTCTGAAATTTGGGACTTTCATGAAATCTGTTGAGATAGATTTACCATACTTTGATTAGTAGATTATAGTTATATGAATGGATTCTTAAAAGGTAAAAATCCATGCACTATTATAGGATCTCACTGTATTTATTTATTTTCATTCATGATTACCAATGAACTATAGAAACCCCTTCCTTTCCACTGGAAATTATATGAAACAGATTTCCTAACTTTCTTGTTAGATTACTTTTCATCAATATTATAGTCTCAGATTTACCTCAAAACTTCAATTTCACATCCAATTCAACACTATTTAATCCCACCAATTTATGCCTAGGGGAACGCAATAAACAGAGATGGGATGTAATGTGATATTTTTATAACATATTTCCTTTTTCTTTCATTTTTCCGCAACACTACTTCTATTTAAAAGGAAAACCAGGCCACAAAATACCAATTCCACAGGAGGGAGTGGCGGGACAAATAAAAGGAGAGGAAATTAGGGGAAACATATGGAGCTTTATCATTGTTTCTTAAAGTTATTTTTGTAGGTTTCCATGTGCTCATCGCCTTTTTGTGGGTCAGTTTCGTGGTTCTTCGGTAGACCATCATGAACGCATATAATGTATAGCTTCCTTGTGATGCATTCTTTGATTGTGGAACTATAGCTACCCCATCAGCCTATTACTACTGGGATTTATTGCCAGGCAGGCAGCATTCTTGGGCAGGTCCTCACCAAAGCGATACGTGTCCAGTTGCTTTCTGAAGCATAAAATTGTCCCTTAGAAATATCATATGTCTTTTTGCTAATTAGTAATCTTGGGTTGCCTAATTCTTAATGTCACTTTTCTTACTCTGCTCTCTTGTTGTTTCTTACAACTTCACGATGCCAGATTTCTCTGGGCTGTAAATAGGTAAACTCCCTTTGTTCACATAGACTCCAGAACCCACTGATAGCATCCAGCAGGATTGAGTTCGTCAGGTCAGCAATCATTAGATGGGAAGGGAAACCTAAGTTTCCATAAATTTAGAAACTCAGGATTCTCTTAAATCCCTTTTCTCCACCTTCAACGACTCTCTTTAATCCCTTCTAAATGTGCTCTCACATTTCTGATTTTTTTCTTAAACAGCTTTGATCGGGGGTAGCAGCTAAAACAGTTCTGCTCTTTGTCTTCATTGATGTGTCTACTAGATCACAAGTAATGCATGCTTTTTCAAAGAATCAAGGTGAAAGAAGGAAGATTTACTGGGTTGTGTACAAATTTCAAGGAGAGAAATCTAGAAGAGGCTTGAGACTGTTCATACAAATTGGGCTTCTCTAAAACAAATGCAAACACATGCAAACAGTTTCCTAGGGCAATTAGGATTGAAATCTGTGGGGGGAAATATCTGGTTTTCATGTTATAATTATTAATTCAAAGGACACTACATAGAAAGCAGTAATATATGAGTATGTGCGTTTCTTTCTCATGATCTTAAAACTTTTTTCTATCCCCGCATATTACAGGAGAAACCTGGATAAGCAGGCCTGAACCAGTTACCAATACTTTTCCTGAAAGATTCTCTTCAATTATATGATTACTTAGAATTGCTTCTAGCTGGGAGTAGCTGGGTTTTGGGGTTTTTTTTTTCCCCAAAAGATGAGATAGTGGAGGAAGGATCAGGGGGTATAGTCTTTCAATAAAAAAAAAATAAAACCTTTATATTAGGGAAAATTTTTAGTTTCCACCGTTGCTGTCATTGAAAAAAAAATCTGTATGGTGGTCATGGTTGAGGAACATTGTGTATTCCTAGGGTAGTTGAAATGTGTTTGAGTTCTGATACTTTGTGGATAAAGATCTAGAATAGTCTGTACTGATATTTACTTTGATTCTATCTCAGAATTGTTAAAGTATGTCAGGAATTTCTTAAAATGACAATTATAGCTGCTTGGTATTGGACTAAGATGAACTATATGTATGGTAATGAGAGGGAGCTTTTAATCTCTTGTCCTTCAGAAAGACATCTCATGAAATTTAATGACCACCATGTCTGGATTGTTCCTTTTACATTTCATTTCAGAAAAAGTATCTTAACTACAATAACTTTCAGGGCGCCTTTAAATCCTTTTTTATACTCAGAGGAAGAAGATCCAGTAATGAAAATACTGGCATTTCTTCTCATAGGTTTTTGTTTTTGTTTTTGTCTCTTGAATTTACCTTTGGAAAATCCCCTTTAAATATTGACTAGTTCCGCCCTTGCTCACTTCCTATCTTTTATAGCATTATGTTGAAAGATGATGAATCTGATTAGATAAGCAGAACACATTCTTGGTGACTTGCTGTATTGGATTTTCTGTTGTTCCTGTTTGTGTATTAATTGTGGGTACTTTGTGCAAGCACTAACTCTGTAAAGTGCATATGTTTTTAAATCACTGCAAGTCACTAAAAACTAACAATGGAACATTTCCTATTATTGTAAGCAGTGGCATTAATATGAAAAAAAAATGTCTCTTATCCCAATGCCTAGTTATGTGTCACCTATTTTTCCTTCGTAAAACTGGCTTTTGAATAAGTTAAAAGCCTATTTTACAAAGGAGACAGAATGCTCATAAGGTCACTTGTGGAACTGAGATGACACGTTAGTCACCCAGGTCTTTTCCAGAATGATGTGCTTTTAGGTACTCAAATATAAGACCACGGAATACTGCCATTTCTCAAGAATCACCTTTAATTACCTCCTGTGACCTGATAGCTGTATGACACATTCTGGATGACACTAAAGAAAAGCATATGGACTCTACTTTTAAGAGTTTTCCAGTTCAAATGAGGAAATATGATGGAGATGTGTGGCTATGACTAAGATTGTTTTATAAAATTTTTATAACTAAGTAGAAAATGCTCTACCATACATTAGCTGAATGATCTTAGAAAAGACATTTGCTTATCTGGTACATCAGTCTTGTTTATAGAATGAAAACTAAATATTCTTTACATATTTGTGAAGATCTTTGGAAGAAACAAATCTTTACAAATAGGAACACATTGTACAAAAGTTGGTTGTAAATATGTGCACTTCGGAGTCATAAGAAAAAAGCAGCAATGAGTTAATCAGGGTACATAAGCCCTTAGTCTTAGAATTCCTGGGCCTTAGGACATTAGAGAGAGAGCACACTGTTTGAACCCTGATCTCAGCCACACTGCCCAAATAGTTGTGCATGGGACCATGGATCATCTAGTTGTTTGAGTTGAAATAGTCAAAAAGGAATCTGGCAAATTGAAAGAATTAATAGATGAGCATGGATGAAGTGATTTGTATGTTTGTGTTATAATTTTTAGTATATTTTTATTCAAGTAGGTCATACATTTTTAAACACATGAACCCTAAGAACATAGAGCAAAGAATTTCTACGGAATGAACACTCTCCTAAAACCAGCACCTGAGAGCGCCTGGGTGGCTCAGTTGGTTGAGCATCCAACTTCAGTTCAGGTCATAATCTCGTGGCTCGTGAGTTTGAGCCCTGCATTGTCGGTCTCTGTGCTGACAGCTCAGAACCTGAAGCCTGCTTCTGAATCTGCGTCTCCCTCTCTCTCTGCCCCTCCCCAATGCATGTTCTGTCTGTCTGTCTGTCTCTCTCTCTCTCTCTCAAAAATAAATATTAAATTTAAAAAAATAGCACCTGATCAAAAAATAGATAAAATCTCCTTAAAATCAAGTCAGAAAATTGCCCATAAAGGGTAACTTCTATACTAAATATTATTAACTTTGGCCTTTTCTTGTATACCATATGAAGGAATTATACTGTATTTATTCAATGGGCCTAACTTAATATTTTTGAGCTTTATCTATTACATGTAGCAGTAACTTATTTTTGATGCCATTTTATTCTTCTGGATAAATACATCACAATTTATCCATTTACTATGAGTGGATATTTGAATTCTCTTACTGTCTTTGTTATCATTACAAATAATCCTGCTACAAACATTCCTGTACACATCTCTTGGTATACACATGCACAATTATGTTAGATAAATGTCAGGGTTATGGTATATGTTCATATTCAGCTTTAGAAAGTACTGCCAAATACTTTTCAGAAGTTGTATGAATTTACACTTTCACCTACAGTGTATGAGATTCTAGGCTGTTCTATGTGATCCACACAGTGGTACTGTCAGTTTTCATAATCTTAGCTATTCCAATGGACCTATAGTAGAATCTCACATAGGTTTGATTTACATTTCCTTTGTGACTAATAACATTGAACACATTTCCATATATTTATTGGCCAGTTGTATATACTCTACTTTGAAAAGTCTATTCAAGATTTCAGAGCATTTGTTAAATTGGTTGTTATTTTCCTTAAGAATTTGTAGGATTTTTTAATATATATATATTCTGTGTACAGGTCTTTTGTTGGGTATTCCTGAATATTTTCTTCTAGGTTCCATCTTGCCTTTTTACTCTCATAGAATGTCTTTGGATAATACAAATTCTTAATTTTAATGTAGTTTTTCAATATTTTTCATTATGGATAAAGCTTTTTTTGTTTAAAAAAATCTTTCACAATCCCAGTATAATTTATATATCTTCCTATGTTATTTTTTGGAAGTTCTGTTGTTCTGCCTTTCACATGTAGATCTACTAACTATCTGAAATTGTTTTATTAGAATGTCTAGAAAAAGTCTAGATACATATTTCTTCCAAATGGATAGCAAACTGTGCCAACACGAGTTATTGAAAAAAAATCCTTTCCTCATTGCACTACAGTGTCATTTTCATTCTATATCCAGCAATTTATGTATGTGGTTCTTTATAAGGGGATTTAGTTAATTGTATGACTTTATTACTATTTTTTTTACTTTTTTTAAATTTTTACCCTTCAACTTAATTCTTAATTTTATTTTTTTATTTTTTTTACAGATAGTTTATTGATGACTTTATTATTTTTGATGTCTCCATATGGATTCCTTATCCTCTGTTTCTTGGTCATATTTTCAAGCTTCTGTTTTATCTATTTCAATTTATCTAAGGTTATTTTATTTTCTGTGACTGATAATTTCAACATCTCAAGGCTTTGAGTGTCTCATTCTATTGCTCAGCTAGCTCTCACTCATGTTGCATTCTTTTCTTGAGTATTTTTATTTTTTTGCTTCTTTTTTAATAATTTGCTTTTACTCTGGGAAGGTGATTTTTCTTTGCATTTGGTCTCTGGATTTGCTTTGAGACCTGGGTTCTCTGGAGAAGATTTATGTTATATCTCCTAGTTGCCTGGGGTTAGCAGTAACCTGAGAGCATTTTAAATCTTCCATTTAAGATCTATTTCAAATCTTGAGGGTAGTGTGGATACCGAACAAATTAAGTCTCCATTAGAGATTAGTTTGGATCTCATGTATAACATGAATTCACACCAGAAAGTTGTATGCCAGCTTGTGGTTACACATTCTCAGGAGAGAATCTTTATTTTTTTTCCCTCCCAACACCAAGTTCTAGAAAAACAAAATTCCTTTCTGGCCTCTTGTGTGTGACTTTAAAATTTTTTTCTTATTTGGTTAGTTAATTAGATTTGTACATTTCTTCTGCCCTGTCAGTGGGAGGTATACTTCTTTGAGAACTCACAATTGTGTATGGCTCATCTCTCGCCTGTCCATTTGAGGAGAGTCATTGATTTTATATTCTGTTCTCTGCACCCCCAAATAGTTATTAAAGTTGGAACTCTGGCAACTCAGCAGAAGTCCTCAAAGATAAAGATAAATCTGACATTACTTTAGCTCCTAAGATTGAAGCTTTAATATCATTTTGTCTTTGCAGATTCATTGCCTTCAGTGAAGTGACAGTTTGTGTTATCTTAAATCACGTAGAGTCTCTCCTGTGCTATCCAACACAATGTTTTCCGAAGATACCTTTACTTTTTAAATGCTTTTCTCCCAGGAAAGGGTAAATGTTTCTAAAAGTGGTTAATGATTTCCTGAATAGATTGAAATCCCTGGAAGGCTGGCTATTTACAGAGTAGAGGAGCCTCAAGGTAAAGACAGAATTTCTGAATCCTAATCCAGACCTAATTTCCCAGGCTGCGGAAAAAAAAAATTATACCTTGATCATTGATTCTGCAGAGTAAAAGTATCGTGCTATTTAATTCAGCAAACCAACTGAATTCCATAAGAATCCATTTATGAGATAATCTTTTTGTAAATGGTAATCTTACACAGTGAAATTTTTTAATAGAGTATCAGTATATAATAACTATTTGGATTGCAGAAATCATTATTCATCTAATAAGTATTATAGATGCTCTGAGGGATTGGGAAAAATGGTGTGGACTCGCTTTCTATTTACCTGAGTTACTTCTAAACTTGCTCTTTTATATTTCAGTCAAAAATCACTTCTCAGCCATAAGTGTAAGTACTCACAAGGCCTTTTGAGAATGGAGAAGTATGCCTGTATGTCTTTTCCTCTCATAGATGCCTCACTGATTCCTGGGAAGCCGATTCCAGATGAAATGATCAATGTTGCTGTATTCTCAGTTTCTTCTATTCCTCTAAGGAACTATGTAGCTCTGTGTTGGGGTAGCATATGGGTTCAGAGAAATAAGCCAACTGAAAAGGATAGTTCATAGGCAGTCAAATGTGAATGCAGGCTTAAGCTTATATGTGGCTGCAAAATTCATATCAGTAGAATTGACAGTTACTAGATTTCACTGTACTTTGTGCAATTTAAGTGTTGATGACAGTCCTTTTCCCACGGCCATGGCTTAGAGAAGATTATTTACATACCCGCTGTTTCTGATGATGTGTCCTAGAAGATGATTTGATGACCCAGTCCAGTTACTTTCTACTTTTTATTGATAACAAATAAGAAAACTCCTCCCAAGTATACTTGCATTGTAACTGAGGATGCTTAAAAGGAGTTTGAGATTCAAAAACAGGTACTCCTAATAGTAGAGAATGAGCAGATCAGATGCCACTTTGGCAGACGGACTCTTCTGACTCTCAAATAACCTCACTGTGATTTCTCACTGTCACATGGGAAGTCACTTATTCTGTCACTTTAAGAACAGACTGTCCTGATGGGCTCCATTTCTGCTGCACAATCCTTTAGATCTTGATGGAGAGTTTGTTTTCTTTCTTTTCCCCTCCCGTATTGATAGAGCATCGTAGAAATCAAAGGAGTGGAATCCAGTAGAAGCAGTTCAGGCCCAGGACAAGCCAGGCAGGCTTCATTTTGTTTTTAGGGTCAACCAGTAATTTACCAATCTGTCGGTTTGTCTTCTGCTATCTGTCTTGCATCATAATTGTATGAAGCAGAGTGAAAACAAAATAGGCTTTATTTTCAGGTATTTGTGTTTATAGTGGAATTTATTAGATGGCTCTCTAACCCCCATAAAGGATTTATAGATGCTTAGAATTCATAAAATCCTTTCAATTTGACTCTTCTTCCTTAGCCTAATGTACAGGTTTTTTAAAAACAAAAAGGCAAATAAAATGTCAAAATGAAGAAATGGCAGCATTATTTATGAAGACAACTATGTTAGGGGAAAAGACACTGAAGGCCAAAGATGTTAGATTTCATCTTCTGCTACATATTAAGTGTCTTTTCAGTTGAGTTTTAAGTATTTGATTGAGGGGATCATAGTCCTGTGCAGATATCTGAAGCGAAGATCTATTTGACATTCCCCTTTGAAACAAATACCAACTTCATTCCCTCCCCAGGGTGCCACATTGAGGTTTATTCCTGTGTAGGTAGGGGTAGATGACTTGCATTAGTTAGCTATTGCTGTGTCGTAAATTATCCGAAGATACGGTGGCTTCACACAGAGCACATTTTAATCTCATGGTTCTGTTGGTCAGTAACCTGGTAGGGTGAGCAAGGCCTCTACTACAAAGTTTCCCACAGGCTGTATAGTCAAGGCCCCAGCTGAGCTGCAGTCATTCTAACACTCCGTTGAGGAAGCAATCTGACACTTTCCCAAGTGTCATGTTTAAAAAATATATATATTCTTAATAAGTCATAAAGTGCTGACTTCTCCAGGTGAAAAATGAACTACGATTCACTGAAATTTTGGCACACAGGACCCTGAGTTTCTCCTCTTGAAGAGAACTAGTCCTCAGGCAGAATGGGAAGAGCTGAGGTATTCCTGGTTTATAGAGTGGTTAACAGATAATAGCTGAGAATGAATATCCATTTCAAGTCTTTCACTAATACGAAACATAAAATTGTTAAAAACAGCCCCTTGGTTTGAAGCTGGGCTTAGTAAATATTTACTCAAAGATGAAAATGTGAATTCATAATGAGCATTTTAATATATTCTTCCTTATGTTATTTAGTTCCATATAAGCCAGGGAGAAGCTCTGATCTTATTAAAAGGACATCAGACTGAGTAAAAATTGAGGGGTAGTGGGAAAATTGGGGGGTGAAATCATGTAATGGAACAAATTTTTCCCTCTTTGGTGTTTTGTAAGCATTCTTAATATCCCAGTGAATAGACATTTAAAACGCAAAACTTCTCTCTACCTTTACCAAGTTCATTTTAGCAATCATCCTATTTGACTACTCTAGAAAAACGACTACATTACACTAGTAAAATAGCCTCCTAGCTAGTCTGTCGCCCTAAGGCCTTTACTTCATAAAAAACAAAGCCACAAGGACCAAACACCACAGTGGTGTGGGATGTCAGTAGCAGGGAAGGCTGTGTATGTGGAGGGACCCATGGTACACTAGAACTCTTTCTACTTCCCTGCACATTTTACTGTGAACTAAGACATGCCAAAAAATTAAATTTTATTAATTTGAAAAAAAAAAAAAAAGACCACAGTGAGCCTTTCCAAATAAAGCCAGGTCATTTTTTTCTCTGCTCAGAGTCTTCCAACACTTCTTATCCTTATCAAAGTAAAATTTAGCATCCTTACCATAACCCATACGTTCTGTAAAATCTGCCCCAGGCTGCTTCTCTGCCATTATTCCAGCCACCCATCCTCCTGTTCTTTCACTTTCGACAGATTGGCTTCCTTGTTACTCACAAAATGGACAGTTATGTCCTTACCTCTGCATTGTTGCTTATTCTGCTTGAACCAAATTCTCCCACATATTTGCGCACATTGTCCTGTGCAATCTGTGTCAGAGGGGGACACAGCATCTTGTCAAAGAGGCCCTTCCGCACCATCAAATCTGGTAGAGTAAGGCATTTTCATCTATCACTCTCTATCCTCTAACAGTGTTTATGTCTCTCTGTGCCCCAAATAAGCCTTTCATTCTGACCATAAAATATTGAGTGGAGCATTTTTGTACATAATAATTTATTACCACATTCAAGTAATCAATAGTGAGATATCAAAAAGTTTCCAGTTCTTGGAAGACTGAATAATGGAAAGGATGTAATGTTATTTACCTTTTGGGTACTTCAGGATAAAATGGAATCATTGCTATTTTTAGTTGAATATATGTTGTCAAATGCATGCAGTTGGGACTTCAAGTGATTATTGGTATCGCAAATAGAAAAAATACTGATCTTTAAATATTGCCTGTCTTATACATAATATGAAAAAGCCTCTTTAGGCCTAAAATAGCAGTGTTCAACGTGTAGCTTGCATCTCTTTTCAGAGATTCTAATTTATTTGACACAGGGTTTAGTTTAGGAAATGAACTGAAAACCAAGGGATTAGAAACATTGTTTCTTTGACATGTTGCTTAACATTCTGTCTACAATTAATAAAGAAGCTCATGGGGGCACCTGGCTGGCTCAGTCAGCTAAGTATCTGGCTTTGGATCAGGTCATGATCTCACAGTTTGTGGGTTCGGCCCCACATCAGGCTCTGTGCGGATAGCTCAAAGCCTAGAGCCTACTTCGGATTGTGTGTGTGTCTCTCTTTCTGCACCCCAACCCTGCGTGCACTCTGCCTCTCTCTCAAAAGTAAATAAACGTTAAAGAAAGAAGCTCCTGGATTGGGGGCTCCACAAACCAGCATTGGCATGGGGACTTGTATGTTAGGGAAACCATTGCCCAGACACAGGTAAACTAAGTGCTGGGGGAATAAACATCACCTTTGAATTTACTTGCTAAGACTTGTGATGACTATGTGTGTCGGAACTGTTCTTCATTCATCCCACGGTTGTGATCTGAGTTCTTTCTGTTAGCCTCACCCTTTTACTCCTATTATTGTCAGAGCTTACAATCTCAATTACTACTGATTTAATAACCTGTGATCCTACAAACAGGTATATTTGTGGAATGTTTTATTTATTTCATTTTATTCCTTGTACCTGCCATATGAGCTCTCCAGGGCATATACTAAGTTACTTTTACCTTTATCTATCTTCTTGGACTGAGAACTATATAGGTACCAAGTGAGGAGTTCAATCAGCAGTTCATATTAGCTTCTCAGGTCTATGGTAGCTATTGAGGAAATCAACGCTGTGTTTGGGAGTCTGAAAGTAATGTCGTCCAGGGGAAAAAGGCTGGGGACAATGATGCATATGGGTTTGAAATCTATTTCCATTGATGACTCGATTTAGGCAAGGACATTAACCTCTCTGTGCCTTGATTTCTTTACTGGATGCTGCTCTTCAGAATGTTGAAATAATTGAGGTTAGACATTGGATGCATCTAGCACAGGGCTTGAAATATTGTCACCATCAATATAAATTATCAGCTTATAAATATCAGATATATCAGGAGATTCTGTTTTTATTTCACCATGTCAATTCACCTCTAAAGATTCTAAACCTGCTACTTGTTTATTTCAAAGTCATTCACTAGTCTTGAATCATATAAACTACACTCAGGAAGTATATAAGCATTGTGAAATAAACAAATTTCTCACTCAGTGAGAAGCAGCAGAGGCTGTTTATTTCGAGCTTGCTGTATGTAGCAAGGCAGTCGCTGGCATCACTTGGTTTTAGCCGAGACTCAAAAACAGGCAGAGGAGTGTAAAAGCTACACGGTGAACAAAAGAGAAAGCTCCAGATATTCTCTGTTGAAGGCTGTTGACATGCAGAAGCTGGAGACAAGCTAACTAGAAGTGAGACACCCTATATGATTTGTTAGGGGAATTTACTTGGCTTTCCTGGTTGGAAAGGAAGTTGGAAGGAACGGACAAGACTAGGGAAGCTGTCAGCTATCCATCGCATCCTGACCATCTAGGGTCAGTTGATCCACAGGTTGCAGGTTGGCCTCCCCTGTGGGTTGCTGCAGGCGTGGGTCAGCGTTCCATTTTAGTATATGGGCTGGGCACTGTCTGGTTGTAAACTCAGTCTCTCAGCACAAGGAGTGGGGAAAAAATAAGATTAATGTATAGTAGAAGTGGTATAGCTGACTAGATGGTGCTAAAGCTATTGCTACAAAATCTATTTGCTAATAATACCTAAAATTCTTTTAAAGTTGAACTCTTTGTTAAAATTCATGCTAATTAACTTTGACGCAGTTTTTTGGTTTGAACCCTAAACTTTATGCTTAATTTACACAGCTTGTTGTTCAAATTCAAAGGCTGTGTTGGCACCTACTTACCCCACAGACAGACATTTCCATGTTGTACCCATTCTCACCAACTATGCCTTTCATTTTTGATCTACTAATTAATAATAAATTTACATGGTGTAAACATTGAATAAAAATGTCCACTTAAACTTTCATATGTGCTACTTTCAATGTTTAACATTTTAAGTCCTAAGCCATTCTTTTAGAAAATGAAGAGCATGGATAATTTCTCTCACACACAAGTCTCGGGATGCAGAAGCCACAAAATAATAGCAATAAAACTCTCTTCTTGTATCAACCATCACAGTTGAGGGGGCTCTAGCGGTGCTGACGTCCCTCCAAATTAGTTCAGAATGTCTCCAGGCGCTAATATAAATTGAATCAATTTCCTCTGCCTGCCTCAAATATTCACCATTTTCTCCTTCCCATTCTTGCTGCTGGTTTTAGGGGAATACCATCCTTCTGTAGGTTATGAAATCTTCACAGAAGAGCTTTGTCTTTTACTTTCATTTCTGATAGAGATTTTGGTGGTTAACAGCACTTGAAACTTTCACTGCAAACCCCTCTCCTCAGGACCCAGGCACAAATCCCCAAGGACTTGGAAGAGATAGGCAATCAGAATAGCACATTCTGTAGCTGTTATTAAAAAAAAAAAAAAAAAAATCAAGGAAAGGCTTCAATTGCAGCTTATCGGGGGGGTGGGGGGGTGGGCAGAATGTCTGTGACTCTCCCAGAATATGAGAGGATGGGGGGCCAATGCTGACATCATCTGCCAGTCACCTCCCTACACCTCCGGGAGGTGGTCATGAGGCCATTTCTCATTGCCCTGCAAGTCTGATGAGGGATGGGGCTTGTGGCTCTACCCGCTCAGCAAAGAGCTGCAGACTGAGACCCCTCAGGTGCAATCTAAAACCAGCTCGTCAGCAACAAATATACAGCACAGCTTCCATCGGAGTCACGTGGCTCTTTTTGTTTCACTGTTGTCCTTGCTGGTGTGTGAGGACAAGGGAGCTCCTGCTTTTGGCTGTTTTGCCTTTCACTGTCTATGTAAGAAAAACACTGTCTTCACTTCAAAGTGACTGATTGCATGTGCTTGCAAACTACAGCACCAGGTCCATGCGCAGATGCTTAGCAACAGACCCACAACGGCAGCCGCTACCCAGAGATAACAGCTTCCCATAGACCACATGATTTCTTGTCATAGTCCCACACTGAAGTCTAAGAATCTTCGTTTTCTTGGGGCACCTGGGTGGCTCAGTTGGGTGAGTGTCCCACTTCTTCATTTCAACCCAGGTCCTGATCCTGGGTTGAAATTGAGCCCTGTGTCAAGTACCATGTCGAGCTCTGATCTGAGCATGAAGCCTGCTTAAGATACATATGTATGTATATATGTGTATATACACATACACACACACACACACACACACAATTACACAGTGTTAATGCAAATTAACATTGCATTTTCCTGCAAGCTCCAAACTGTCCACTCAAACCAGTGTTTTAGTAAAGCTGGTTAGTATGATCTTTTCTTTGTCCACTGCTGGGGAACTTCACATCGCCATTTCTTCCTAGATTCCTGTCATATCTACTTGCTGTAATAAATGTCTTAATGTCATAACACTCATACTAGATCTGCTTCCCTGACTTGGTCTTGACAGATTGACAAAATCAGATTTTATGTTTTAAAGCTTGCACTAAATTTGAAAACCTCAAAGAATTTGGAATTTGGTAGTATATAGGAAATCTTTTGTCTACAGGAGGTAGTCATCAGAGGTTAGGATTAGGGGAGCTCTGAGCAAATTATTTTGTTCTTATTTTCCTTCCCCCAAAGCTAAATTAACCCGATCCAAATCTTTGAACTGTCAGATAGCAATTGTAGTTATGAGTCCTTGTCAGTGTTTCCAATTTAGATGTTTTTCCTAATGTCTGTTGGCAATCTTTGTCTTTACTTTGTTTTTAGTAGTTCTAAAATACAGAGGCCAGGATTATGACTTAAAAATAACTGAGGGATGAAACAGAAAATTTATTGAACCGATTAGACTGTGTGGGAAAAGGTACTTTTATTAAAGAAAAATTTCTACTGATATAAGAACAATTGTTTTCTGAGCAGAGTATACATATACCAGGTGAACTTTCTCTTTTATAATGCAATAATGTGGCATTTTTCTTAAAACTATGTATTTGTATTAATAGCCATTTGAAAATTCCATATAATTCATTCATATAATCTCTTAAGAAAATATTTCATAAATGAAAGCATTCAATATCAGTAGTTCAAGTGACTTGTACTATGTTGTAAAGCTTGGAAGTGTTAGAATTCTATTAAAATGTGTACCTTTTTAATTCTAAGAACTATCTTATAAGTAAATTTGCAGACACAAGCTCAAAAGTAAAGGAAACCAAGGTAGATCAAGACAGAAGAACTTTCCCTCCCTTTAAGATTATTGACAAAGGAAGTTTGTGAAATTAATAACTCTTAGAAGTTTCTGTAGGCATTGACATTTCAGCTTTATTGGCCTGAGACCCTTCCCTCCTAGCCTTTAAAATTTGCCAGGGGAAAGAATGTAACAATAGGCAATGGTAGCTGAACCATTTGACTTCTTTTTAAAAAAATTTTTTTAAATGTTTTATTTCTGAGAGAGTGAGCAGGGGAGGGTCAGAGAGAGAGGAAGACACAGAATCTGAAGCAGTCTCCAGGCTGCGAGCTAGTTGTCAGCACAGAGCCCGATGTGGGGCTAGAACCCACAAACTGTGAGATCACGACCTGAGCTGAAGTCGGACGCTTAACCAACTGAGGAACCCAGGCGCTCATTTGACTTGATTCCAACAGGGCAGATTTTTTGAAATGCATTTCACACAGGATTCTCATTTGAATATGCGATTAAAAATAGTTTTTAAAGAACATTCTTGACACTCGTTTAATACAAATCTTGCAAGACATCACATTTTAAGGATTTAGAATAACTTGATTGTATGTGGTTTTTCTTCTTGTTTGCTAGCATGCCTAATTTTACATAAATTACTCAAATAGTTGTGTCTCCCCAGGGATAGCAATTAGAATCACTAGAACTTTTACAAATATATAGATAAAGGAACTGAGGTCAATAGAATCTTGCCCTCTGGAGGAGAACCTTCATATATACTTAAATAATCAAAACCAAACAAAACCAACTACAACAAAAAAAGATACTTCCCCAATTATTTCTGTATTTCCGATGTGCATTATTAACAGTTTAAAAAGTTTGGAAACACAATAGAGACATTAAATATTTTCACAGAAGTAAACAAATACGCAGCTTTAATGTCAAATCCAACTTCCTAACCAGTTTTCATTTAGTGGCTAGATCCAAGCAATTCTCAGTACCTCAGCCTAACCCCAACTGACTCTGTGCAGTACTATACTGGTCCACAAATGGAGAGAGAAATCTCCCCAACTATTATCTTCAGATGTAAAGCACCATCTGCGACCCGCAGATGAAATTGTTCTGAATGTGAATTACTACCAATATGCGTTACAATGACATTATTTATTTTGTCACAAAAATAAAAAGGTGAGGGAGTTGGGAAGTAAAAGAGTAGAGTTTTTTATATGTAATGAAAGTTATGAGCTTAAAGTACTATGATAAGATGTTTTCGGTGTGTTGTAAGAAGTAATTATGCTACTTTTAAAAATCTTTTAAATGATTAGTCAGGTGTGGACATGAAATAACACTGTGGGGAGTGACATGAAAGTAAGCTTTGTTATACTTGTAGGTTCCAGAAGAGGGAAGAAAGTGTGCCGTACAGCGGCCATAGGGGAGAATCTCCAATGGGGCAGGCTCAGCCAAGCAGGTGCAGGGCCCAGCAAAAGAATGAGGGTAAGTGTGTCTTTATAGGGGGGCAGGGTGGGAGGTTTCATTGTTGCCTTTTGTCACTAGGTCACAGTCAGGGGAAGGCAAGAAGGGAAAGTACTCAGAGCCTGTTTGTGGGGATGTTGAGGCATCAGGGCAAATGTGAAGTTTTCAAAATTTACAGTACAGCTAGGCTCATGGCACCTGCCCCACCCCATACAAAAATACAGAAAATACACAACAAAGAAAGGAATCAAATATTACCACAAAAAAAAATCAGTGAAAGACAAAAGAAGATAGCAAGAGAGGAAAAGAGGAACAAAAGAACTACAAAACAGAGAAAACTATGAACAAATGGGATTAGCTGTCGAGCTAGAAGAATTGGGGGTTTTATTATTATTTACTGAAGTTTAGTTGACACAATGTTACATTAGCCTCAGGTGTACAGCATCACTCTTCAACAACTCTATACCTTCTGCCATGTTCACAAATGTAGCTACCTTCTGTCACCATACAATGCTATTATAGTATCATTAACGATCTACCCTGTGCTGTACCTTTCATCCCTGTGACTTAAGCATTCCATAACCAGAAGCCTGTATCTCCCACCAGCCTTCACCATTTTGCCCACTCTCCCCCCACCACACACACACACTCCCTGCCCTCTGGCAACCACCATTTTGACTCTATTTATAGGGCTATATATGCTTTTGTTTGTTTTGCTTCTTAAATTCCACATATGAATGAAATCATACAGTATTTGTTTTTGACGTCACTTAGCACAATACCCTCTAGGTCCATCCATGTTGTCACAAATGGCAAGATCCATTCTTTTTTTATGGCTTTTTCATTCATACACATACACACCACATCTTCTTTATCCTTTCATCTTCTGAGCCCATTCATTGATGGATACTTAAGTTGCTTCTGTATCTTGGCTATTATACATAATGCTGCAGTAAACATAGGGGTGCATCTCTCTCTTCAGATTCACATTTTTGAGTAAATTCTACCTGGAAGTGGAATTACTGGATCATATGGTATTTTTATTTTAAAAATTTTTTGAGGAACCCCCAGAATAGTGACCACACATCCTTGCCAACACTTGTTATTTCTTGTCATTTTGATTCTAGCCATTCTGACAGGTGTGAGGTAATTTCATTGTGATATTGGTATGCATTTTCCTGATTGGTGATTTTGAGCATCTCTTTTGGACAAATGCCTACTCAAGTTTTCTCATTTTAAAATCAGATTGGATGTGTGTGTGTGAGTTTATATATTTTGGATATTAATCCCATATCTTTTCCCATTCTGTAGGTTGCCTTTTCATTTTACTCATGATTTCCTTCGCCATGCAAAAGCCTTTTATTTTGATGTCGTCCCAATAGTTTTTGATTTTGTTTCCCTTGCCTGGAGAGACATATATAGGAGATTGTTTCTATATCTAATGTCAAAGTAATTATTGCCTGTATTTTCTTTTAGGATATTTACGATTTTAGGTCTCACTTTTAGGTCTTTAATCCATGTTGAGTTTATTTTTTTGTATGGTGTAAGAAAGTGGTCTAGTTTTTCCGATACCATTTGTTGAAAAGACTTCCCATTGTGTAGTTACCTCTTTTGTTGTAGATTAATCGATGATATATGTGTTAGTTTATTTCTGGGCTATCCTGTTCTATTGATCTATGTGTCTGTTTTTGTGCCAGTACCATACTATTTTGATTATTATAAATTTCTAGTGTATCTTTGAATCTGGGATTGTATCTCTGGCATTCTTCTTTCTTCTGATTGCTTTGCTTATTAAAAGTCTTGTGGTTCCATATAGATTTTAGGATTTTTTGTTCTAGTTCTGTGAAAAATACTATCGGAATTTTGACAGGGATTGCACAGATACTATAGATTACTTTGGGTAGTATGGACATTTTAACAACACTAATTCTTCCAGTCCATGAGCATAGGCTATCTTTTGATTTGTTTGTGTTGCCTTCAATTTCTTTTATTGGTGCTTTATAGTTTTTGGAGTACAAATCTTTAAGTATATTCCTAGATACTTATTCTTTAGTACAATTATAAATGAAATTTTCATAAATTTTTTGTTAGTGTAGAATGCAACAGATTTCTGTACATTAATTTTATATCCTGAAACTTTATTGAATTCATTTATCAAATTTAGTTTATACAGTGTCATGTAAACTTCAATTAGTGAGTTTTACTTCTTCACCATTTTTTAAAATTATTTTAGGGAGGGAGAGAAGGTGCTAACCAGGGGTAAGGAGAGAGGGAGAGAGAATTTTAAACACACTCCATGTTCAGCATGGAGCCCAATGCAGGGCTCAGATGTTCAACCAACTGAGCCACTTCTCACCAATTGAGATGACACTTTTTTTTCTTGCCTGGTTTCTATGGCTATGACTTTGTTTTGTATTGAATAAAAAATGGGGAGAGTAGACACCCTTGTTTTGTTCCTGACTTGAAGATCTGTTTCTCCTCCTGGAGTATGAGATTATCTACTGGGTTGTCACATATGGGTTTTATTATGTTCCCACTAAACCTATTTTGTTGAGCATTTTTAGCAAGAATGGATATTGAATGCTGTCAAATGCCTTTTTTTGCATCTATTGAGATGATGATATGGTTTGTATTCTTCATTTTGTTAACGTGGCTTGATTTCTGAATATTCAACTATCTTTGCAGCCATGGATTAAATCTCAATCACTGTGAATGAATGTTTTAATGTATTGTTGAGCATTTTGGGGTCTGTGTTCATGAGTGTTATTGGCCTATAGTTTTCTTTTTGGTAGTGTCTTTGTCTGGTTTTCCTGGCCTCAGAGAATGTATTTGGAATATTTCTCTTCTAGGACAGCCGAGGAGAACATGTATTAACTTTTCTTTAAATGTTTGATAGAATTCATCTGTTAGACAGTCTTATCCTAGACTTTTATCTGCTGGGAATTTTTTACTAATTGGTCTATTCATATTTTCTATTTTTTACTGATTCAATCATAATCATGTTTCCAGGAATTTATTAATTTCTTCTAGGTTGTCCAGTTTATTGGCATAATGTTTGTAGTTATCTTTAATAATGATTTGTATATCTATCATATTGTGTATAACTTCTCTTTCACATTGTGTACAACTTCTCTTTCACTTCTGATTTTATTTTTCTTTCTCTCTTTTTTCTTGATGGGCCTGGCTAGAAGTTTAAATGCCCTTGGTTTCATTGATATTTTCTATTATAAGTTAACATTTATTTCTACTCTAATCTCTACTACTTTCTTTTCTTTCTTCTACTTTGGGTTTTCTTTTTCTTCCTCAGATACTTTAATCATAATTTTTTTCTTATTTTTGCAGATAGGCCTATATTTCTATTGACTTCCCTTTTAGTATTGCTTTTGTTGACACCTACAGATTTTGAGCCACTGTGTTTCCATTTGTATCAGGTATATATATATGTGTGTGTGTGTGTGTACACACATATATAATTATGTACTTAATTTTTTTAATGTTTATTTTTGAGACAGCAAGGGAAGGGGGCACAGAATTTGAAGCAGGCTCTGAGCTGTCAGCACAGAGCCCAACGCGGGACTCGAACCCACGAACCACAAGATCATGACCTGAGTCAGAGTTGACTGCCTAACCGACTGAACCACCCAGGTGCCCCAATCCAGGTATATTTTTATACCTTTGTTCAATAGCATGGTTTTTAGGCTCCAAGTGTTTTTTCAGTTTATTTCTTGTAATTGATCTCTAATTTCATACCATGTGGTCAAAAAAGATACTTGATAGGATTTCAACCTTTTCAAATCTATTAAGGATTTTAGTGGGCTAACATATGATCTATCCTGTAGAATGTTCCATATGTCCCGGGGTAAAATGTGTATTCTGTGGTTTTGGAATGGAATGTTCTGTATATATATTTTAAGTCCCTCTGGTCTCATGTGTTGTTCAAGACCACTATTTTTTCATTGATGCAAGTGGGATTTTAAATTCCCCTACTATTTCTGTAATATTGTAATTTTCTCCCTTAATGACTGTTAATATTTGCTTTATAGATTTGGATTCTCCTATAGTGGGTGCATAGGTATTTACAATTGTTTTCAGGAGCAGAATTCAGTGGTTTGTCACTTACATACTACACCCAGTGGTCATCAAAACAAGTACCCTCCTAGATACTCCTGTGTCTTCTGGGCCACTGACTCTACTGTGATGATTATATTTCTGGTAAGTCTCTAGGTAATGCCTACTCTGTGCTTGCTGAAATTCTCCTGAGAATAGATGTTGCTATGTACAGCCATCTATCAGACTAGTAGATACCTTTAACCAGTCAATTTCTGTATTCTGTCATGGTATCAATTTTATTAACTAAGTCCAATTAATATGTATAAACAGAAGGTAAGTTATTCATATAAGAGTGACATTTTCTGAAATGAAAATGAGGACACAATACCTGTCAAAAATGGACTAGATTTAGAGGCTATAGAATGGAATACATAAAATGATAAAAACATTTATACACTAGGAGATTATAATACAAAAATCAGAATTCAGGGTTATTGCTCAGGGTTATTGTAACGATGTCCTTATCTGTATTTCGATTTATAAATATAAAATTTATATAATACTAGGAAAATTGTTAGAGTTTTCTATAAATCTCTAAGAATTGATTTCATTTATATTAAAATGTTAACCAGTATTCTAACAAATTTTCTTCACAAGACTTTTTTTTTTCAACATGAACATTTATTACCTGTTGAGACAGTAGAAAATTGGACTGGGTATTAAGCCATCTAATTTAATGCCTATTACACTTTATTTCTATTTGAATTTTCCTAGTGTGTTAGATGGCAAAGATGACCACAAACCTTCAGTCAGCCCTGTTCCTTCCCTTTGTAATGTGACACTACAGATTCTCACATAAAGAGACAGAGGATAACATCCTCTGCCTTGAGTCTGGGTTATCCAACTTTTGGACCAAAAGAATTCTGTGAGTGTGTAGACATATACTGTATATATTATATATCAGTATATATATTATATATAATTATATATATATATATATATATAATTTCAGATGGGAATTTGAAATTTTAAAAATGTTTCCTTCTGCCTTTCCATAGTTTAAACCTTTGGGAATTGTCATTTGCCATCTGTTTTTCTGACTGCATATTGATTCTAGATAGTCAAAAGGAGAATTGTGATTATTCTATAGTGGAGTGTTAATTGATCATTTGGAAATGATGGAATTTATTTTCATTTCATTGAAAATGTGAAAAAGGTAATAGCTACAAAAAGTGATGAGTAATAACTGATCATGTGCTGCCCAAGCTAGAAGAAAACAGTATAGAGCACTAATATGTGGGTCCAGAAGGAAATGTCTGTTAACCCAATATAAAATACCAATAACCTGGCATTAAGTCTGATTTTTCATGCCAGGTTGGCATGCATACATCATGTGAGATTTGAAAAGATATTTTTTTCTTTTGGAAGGTAAGAGACTCATAACTTTAGACTGAAACTCAAATGACAGAATTATAAGAGCTTTTCAAACCAGGATCCTGTCTGCTCATTGGCTCAAATGATCGTTCTTACCAGTTTTTAGAGACAATAAAAGAACATTTGTCCAGAATGCTTCACAGTGAAGGACATGGAAGGCAGCACACTCCATATCTTCACTGACCCTGTACTACACTGTTCTTGATTTTGTTAGGTATCATACTCCTTTTCTGGACACATCCAGCAATGTGTGGGGCTTCGTTTATCGTCTTATTGCAGTACATCCTAACGAAAAAAAAAGAATGAAGATAGGAGACCTAATGAGCACTTACTAGTGAGTTCAGGGATAGCTCTTCATCAATCTTGAGCTTAATTTAAGTGAATTATGTACCATTCAAAATAGCTCTAAAGCTGAAGCAGTCCTTTCTCAAATCCCCAACTTACTACTTCTCCCAGTTTCTCTCTTTTGTCCCCTTGCTTACCTGATGTTCTTTTGCCAAGAATGTAATTAGCAACGTTTTTAAGTTTCATTATTTGAAAGCACTCATGAGACTTCTCAGACACACTCACTCCTACTCAAGGCAGGAGTTCCCAGTGGTCTTTTTATGGTCACTTCATCAAGCCAGACTATCTAACTGGGTTTGCCAGGTAAAAATTATCAGTAAGCAAACTGCCCCCGGTAGTTACTAAGAAGATGTCCAACTTTGAAGAACACATCGTAACTCCTATTGTTCTTAGGTTGGCCAAGAGTTAAAGACAGACATCCAGACTTTCCCAGATATGAAGCTAGATTTTTTTTCTGTTTTGCTGTATTTATATTTTCCTATGTGTAAACAAACTTAACCACTTGCTTCCTCCTTCCTTTTCAAGGAAACTTACTAATCACTAAATTCCTAGTTTATCCAAAGAATTAAAAAAAAAAGTCCTCAATTAGTTCATAGTCCATTGTCCCACTTCTCTTAGGTTTTCATTTATGAAAGACAATATATATGAAAAGGCACAAAGAGCTTTCTCAGGGGTAAAATGGATACTGTTGTCCTTATTTGTTGAACCTTCTATGGTTCAGCCTTAGATCTGTCTTATAAACACAGATTTCACCTCAGACCGTGCAGCATATTCATAGAAATACTGAATTATTATTTTGACCCTGAAAAGACCTGGTGATAAAATTTGTCCTCTTTTAAGCTCACCATCACTGGGATGAAGGAGATCATAAATTAGTGCTTATCTTGCTCTTAACTTTCTGTCACTATTTCAGACATTTCTTTAGAATGACCTGAGTTTTTCTTAAAATCACTCAGGATAGCCACCTTTCAGCAAGGGTAATTGATTTATTTCTCTTCTGAATTGGAGGAAGAACTAATTTACTGGATGTAGCCTTGAGCAAAAGCAAATGTTGAGCTGACCTCATTCCCTGGCTACTTTCAGCATAACAATGGATAAGAAGAGTAAATAATATAACCACCCCCCCCCCACACACACACACTCTTGGTTAAAAATATCAAAGAGAAAAGTCTCCTTATAGTAATTTTGGTACAAATCCCTTTTTTCTTAAGGAGTTTCAATAAACATATATGGGTGTATTTTACTTCGCTCCATTCTTTCATTTTGATGTTTCTAAAGCTCCATTTCCTTGCATATCCATTGTCTCCTTGGCCTTCCCACATAACTCTACTTGTTTATCATCTCATTCTATTATCTGGAATCATTTCCTAACATACCAACTCACTTCTCTGCCAGCAAGGTTTAACCTCTTCATCCACATACTCCTCTTTGTCAGCAGAAATGCAGTTGCAAAACAGATGGATATATTTTCATCCATTTCTCAAAAACCTTCCATAGTTACTCAGGATATAAATGAAGTCAAAACTTCCAACCATATCTGTTCATATTCTTTCTTTAGTCTGTTCATAAATAAATCTGAGCTACTCTCATGTGGCAGACACAGTGGTAAGCCTCCTCAATCTGTTCATTGTCCCTCCCCAATGTGGTTTCATACCTCCCCTGCTGTCCAGAGATGCAGCGGTGGCTTCACTCTCTAACCCCTAAACACATAGAACCAACGCCTTCTCCCCAGTCCCTCACCCTTTCTAGTATTTTTTTTGGCACATTAAAAATTTCATTATATAAATGTTTGATAGTACAGTTTGCTTCACTTATCATCCCCTCTCAATGTCACCACCTCTGCTGTTGAGTTTTAAAAATGTTTTGAGTTCTTTAGTAAGAATTATATTCTAAGAGCATCTGTCCATCATGAGGAACAGGCAGTATGGTATTCTTGATTCTTTGCCCCTATGTGCGAGCTTTCAGAACAGTAAGAAATTGATGTGTTAGAAAAATTTCCAGATGACCAATTTGTTTTATTTTCATTTTGAAATTATGGATTGTTAACATATTTGATAGATTTTGATCCAGTGCAGTCATTATTCTTTGTGGTACTCAAACTGTCCAGTTTAAAAAAGTTTTTTTTTTTCATGTTTATTTTGAGAGAGACTATGTGTGTGAGCAGGGGAGGGGCAGGGAAAGAGGACAAGAGAGAAGCAGAGTTGTTGCTGTCACAGCACAGAGCCCGACGTGGGGTTCCAACTCATGAACGCTGAGATCATGACCTGAGCCAAAGTCAAGAGTTGGATGCTTAACCAACTGAGCTATCCAGGTACCCTTCAAATTGTCCATTTCAACCAGTGATATCCTTTTAAACTGGCTTGTTTCCATTTAGCACAATTCTAGCAGTATTTGATTTGCTTTCTGGTATTACACTGTATATTTCCTTCCAGCTAGATGGAAGGCCAACCATTTCTTTGAGCCATTCTGCTTGCTTTCTATGAAAAACAGAATTAGGAGGCCATATCTAGATGAGGGGATAATCACTGCTAGTGCGATGGGATACCAGCCCTTTTCAGTAATTAAGGGTTTTTTTTTTGTAGCTAAAAAGTTTATACTGATATTTTTAAGTTTAAGGATACAGACATTCTGACCAACTATTTAAAATATTTCTTCAGGGAAATATAAATCAAAACCTCAATGAGATACCAGTTCACACCAGTCAGAATGGCTAAAATTAACAACTCAGGAAACAACAGATGTTGGCAAGGATGCAGAGAAAGGGGGACCCTTTTGCACTGCTAGTGGAAATGCAAACCGGTACAGCCACTCTGGAAAACAGTATGGAGGTTCCTTAAAAAAATTAAAAAGAGAACTACCCTATGACCTAGCAATTACACTACTAGGTATTTATCCAAAGGATACAAAATGTTGATTTGAAGGGGCACATGTACCCCAATGTTTATAGCAGCACTATCAACAATAGCCAAATTATAGAAAGAGTCCAAATGTCCATCAACAGATGGATTTAAAAAGATGTGATATACACACACACACACACAATGGTATATTACTTAGCAATTAAAAAATGAAATCTTGCCACTTGCCACAACGTACATTGAACTAGAGGGTATTATGCCAAACAGCTTAGCGAAATATAATCATATGAGTTCACTCATGTGGAATTTAAGAAATGCAACAGATGAACTTAGAAACAGGGAAGGAAAAATAAGATAGAAACAGAGAGGGAGGCAAACCCTAAGAGACTCTTAAATACAGAGAAGAGGGGAGGTGGGTGGGAGGATGGGCATTAAGGAGGGCTCTTGTTGGGATGAGCACTAGGTGTTATATGGAAGTGATGAATCACCGAGTTCTATTCCTGATATAGATTTTTACATTCAAAAAATAATTAAAAATATAAATAAAAATTTCCTGTTTGCATCTATTTGTCTATTAAACCTTGGTTCCATGTGCCATTAGTTTAATTACTTATTTGCCTCATCCTATAATGTATGGATAATCATTTCATTATGACAATATCCATGTTATTAGTGAAAATACCAGTGTCCTACTGAACGCTGTTTTATAGTTGATTGCAGTTCGTTTTCTCTTTAATGTATAACTAGGGATAAATTTCTTAATGTGTATTGAAATAATTCTCCTCTGTGGTTAATAAAATATTTTTAAAATTGTCATGTAATATGTAATTATAGTTACATCATAATAAATATAATATTGGGTGAAGGGTTTCAATATCTGCAGATGGGCCATGTGGAAAATGCAGATACTGATGAATCCTGATGAGAATTTTTCAGGAAAGGATGAGTGGTCACCTGAGGTTGAGATATTTCGATGTAAATTTGGTTTTGGTAACATCTTTCAAATCACACTTTGATGCAGGAAGCCTGTTGGGCTTTCAGTTACCTTTTAATGTCAATATTTTTTCTGCAGTGAAAACAGACACTGTAACCTATAACTGGCTCCAGTTTATTCTTCAGTGATCTTTATTGGCTACTCTATATAACCATTTAGCTTAGTTTGGTAAAATTTACCTATACTTTGCAAGTCCAAATATACAGCCCAGCAACTTTTATCTGATGGAAAGGATATGAATGTGGCTCTAGTAATTATAATGCAATCCTGAAACCCAAAGTAAATGACAAAATTCCTTCTCGTTCCAAAGGCCTTGTTTAATGACCTTTTACTTCTGCCCTTAGGAAGGAGGCAGTTTATAGAAACAAATATAAAAATATTTCCAGCTGTTCTCACCACATCTAATTTTAGGCCTTATTCATTGGGTGCTTGGGGTGGTTTAGACACAAGTACCCAGTCCCTAGGAGAAGTCAGTATTAATGAGGTGACAAGCTCTGCTGTGAATCAGTAGTGTTTTCACACAGGGTGAATAGCACAGGTTGGCATGGGGGTGGGATACACACATTTTAACACCATAAAAGGCTGAAACCTGAACGATACAAATGATCACAATACATATACAACTGAACTAGAAACTTAACTCCACAAATGAAAAATCTAATTTGTAAAAACCTCTCGTGAGATTTCAAATAACTTTCAAGGAATTTTAGAAGACATTCTAACACTACCAAGGACTATCAGGGAAAGAACAAAGTGCTCTTTCCAGTGAAAATAAATAATAGACAAAAAGAACTGGCTTCGAGAAATACCTTGGGACCTCCCGAGACCAGAACTTATTCTGGGTCCTTTCATAAATTAAAATGACATTATGGATCATCTTTTAAACTGAGAAGTGAGTTTCAGTTTTTTTCGCAAAGAAGAGCCTGTATAATTCCAACACACAGCTGTGTAATTAACTACAGTTTATATATGCAAAATCAGATCTGCCCTTCCATTTTACCACTGAAAAACTAAATTGCCTATTAGACCAGAAATGTTTAGAAGGGAAGAAAGAGAACAGAAATGGAGACGGGAAATGCACCCAGAAAGTAGGTAAAAGAAGACTTTAAAACATGAAGGAAGGTGACATAGAGGTGATCACTGCCAACAACGTAATTTGTTTTAATCTCCTCAAAATTCCCTCTCGAAAACCAAACCGAATGAGGGTTAAGCAGAAAGACCCAAAGAAAGAAAAAAAAAAATCAGAGAAAAATAACACATGAATAATCTCAACAAAGCTAGACAATAGTAAGCCCACAAACCCCATGACATGAGCAAATGAGGCCCAATGACCACCCAGAGCAAATTCAGAATAATCTCAGCTAACAAATGCACAGGTAAAGATAGAATTAGAAAAATCTCCATATTGACACCCTAAGCCACAATTAATTTTGGTAGCAATCACCACCAATGATCTCACTAGTGAAACATTTGTGTTTTGTTTGTATTTTATTTTGAGAGAGAAAGCACGCTCCTGGGAGAAGCAGAGAGAAAGAATCCCACCCAGGCTCCGAACCATCAGCACAAAGACACATGTGGGGCTTGAATTCACAAACCACAAGATCATGATCTTAGCTTAAACCAAGTTGGACCCTCAACCACTGGGCCACCTAGGTGCCTCACTAGTGAAAAGCTGGATACAAAAATCTAAATAATCAGGCCGCCAACACCTGAATCCAACTTTCATGTTGGCCTCAGAGGGTAACAAATCATTCTGTACCTTTTGACATGAAGCAATTTGAAGCACATGGTGACTTCTGTGGAGCAATCTTGTTAAAACTTAAACCTGGGGGCACCTGGGTGGCTCAGTCGGTTAAGCGTCTGACTTTGACTCAGGTCATGATCTCACAGTTCATGGGTTCGAGCCCCACGTCGGGCTCTGTGCTGACAGCTCAGAGCCCAGAGCCTGCTTCAGATTCTGTATCTCCCTCTCTCTCTGACCCTCCCCTGCTCACGCTCTTTCTCTCTCAGAAATAAAAACATTTAAAAAAAAATTGAAACCTGAATTTAGCTTCGAGAGATAGCATCTATTCTGGGGATATTTATATGAGAGGTAGGAAGACAAGTTGGATGATGCCACAAAGGAGAAAACAGCTACACAATAGGGGACACGATACAAGACCATTGCTACCTACTGCTGCTGTGTAAGACAGTGGCAGGGGACAAAAAGTTTAAAAAGACTTCAGATGTGGATACAGAAATAGATTTATAAGCTAATGCACACTTGGGACTTTGTTTTAATATATATTTGAATAAATAAACTGAATAGATATTTATGAGGTAATGGAGTATTGAACTGGGTATTAAATGTTACCAAAAGACTACTGTTAATTGGATCTGTTATGACGGTAGCATTGTGATTATGTCAGAAAAGGTACATTTTTCCAAACAATACAAACAAATCACAGTCTAGGCACAAATCAACTATAAATCTAATTTCACAGATTTTAAAAAAATTCTACTGGTAAAAATATTTCCTGAGGATTTGAATAACTACAGATATGTTTTAGAAATGTTTATGGAAGTGACATAGTGTCTATAATCCTATTTTATCAAAGGAAAATACAGAACCATGTAAAAAATATAAGGGAAGGAAAAGTGGGAAAATTTTAATAAGTTTCAAATATGGAGGCTGTGGATTTCATGAGTTTCCTCAATTTGTGCATTTTTGAACATTTTGTAATTAAAAGCATTAAAAATATAAAGACAACCATCAGTTTTTATTCAAATTCTTTGTGCCAAGTCTGGGGATTCAAAGCTGATTATTCAGGCATGGACTATTTAGACATGGGACTTACTTTTTACTTTATGTGAGAGACCATAACCAGGTCAATAAAATATTATAAATAACCATATGTGCCTTGAAGGAAATAAACAGGATGCTGAAAATAGAGAATAATGGACAGGACTATCTGAACCATGGCAGACAAGTGGGGTGGGATCAGCACTCTCTGAGGACATTCAGCTGAGACCTGAAATGTTTATAGTCTTTTTTTTTTTTTAATAAGGAAAAGTTTTTTAGGTAAAGAGAATGGCATTCATAAATCTCTGTGTTGGGAAAGGGTTTGGTTGGGCAAATAATTGAAAGGCCACTACTGGTTTTAGAGCTTAGTAATGGCCCAGATGAGGTAGAAGAAGGAAAAGTGGTCAGTTTGAGTAGATTTCATAAGTCTAGGGAAAGGGCAAATTTGTATTTTAATTCATGTGCAATAGGGAGCTACAGAAGTTTTAATAAAATGTCATTTTCCATTTTACAACATTTTAAGATCACCCGTAACTACTGCACACACAATAATTTAGAAAATACAATGCATTTACTTATCTCTTGAGTCAATTACACCATAGTTAGAGAGCCTCTGTCAGACAGTAAGAACAATGTTAAGTGCTAAATGCAGTGTTCAAGTTGTTAAACATGTCTGTTTTCAGCACAATGTTATCACTAACTGGAATAAAAAAAAAAACAAATAGTTTGATTTTGAACAATTTCTAAGGTATTTGTTCCCTAATAAAGAGGTACCGCTAGGTAGAGCAAAGTTCTCTTGCATGGCAAATGCATGATTTTAAAAAACAGGATATAAGATACATAAAAACCTTTGGGAGGGTGGTGAGAAACAAAATGACAACAAAAATCAAAACACAGAAAAACTTTTCTGATTTCATTATTATGTAGAACTAAGTATGTTAAGATTTTGCTATGGTCTATGCTAAATGACATTAAGAACAATAGGTCTACCTAAACTTTTTTTTTTCCTAATCAAAGTTTTTTATTTACATTATTTTCAGTTCTTCATTTTCTATGGTTAGAACATTTTGAGACTCACATGCAGAACACCGCCAAGAGAGATTTGCCTAGTGAAATAGCTGTTTTAGATAGGTGTGACTTATTTCTGACATATGCCGAACAAGCAATTGTGTTAGGATGACGTACATCACAGATAATGGCAAGCTAAAAATGGCACTATCATATCTCATTCTGATAATCATAAAGGCATACACAGAAATCCCTAATATTTTAGCCCACAGGAGTAAAACCCTCCATTTGCTTTTCATAGCATAGATGTATTTAAACCAAAGTAACAGAAAAGGGGCGTTGCTCAAAACAAATGTAGTTATATTTCTAATTTCACTTTAGTGAGTCGAAATTAATTTCTAGTAAATCTCTGCTTCCAGTTTCTAGATCAACATAATTATGATTATCATTTATGAAATGTTGTTTTCTAAAACCCTAATATGCCTGATACCTTGCCAGTTATTACATCAGTTCTGTAAGTCGTACCTACCTGAGCCAATAGAAATGACTTTGGCAATTAATTCTAATGACAAACTTCATCTTATAATTGTAGTCTATACTTAAGCTTTTTGGTTCCTTTCTTATGAGAAGGAACAAAAGCCAGAAGCCAGCATGACGTAGAAAATGTCCTTGATATTTAGCAGGGGAAGATTTTCTAATTTATAGAAATAAGACAGAAATTTCATGTGTCTATCTGCCAAAAGACTGCCTACTCTTTGGGGATAATATGCTCCTTCATTATATTGACAGTATTTTTTATTAGAGAAAAAATAATGACAAGAAAGCACAGTCTTATTAAATATCATGCCATAATGAGTGTAGCCATCTTTGGTCATGGTCAGTTTTACTAAAAATTGAATATTTGAACAAAAACAAGGAGAATGTGCTGGAGATCTAGAAATATTCGGGACAGTGTTCCAGGCAGAGAAGAAAGCCATCAGCCTGCTTATGTGATGAAGATAGAAGGTTAAACAGCAGTGAGGGGCAGGGCTGGGCAGGAGATGGAGCAAATAGGCCAGACCAGAGTAGGGAATCCGAGAGTAATAGTGAGTGAGACCAGGTACATTACAGATAGTAGCAAGCATCCTAGCTTTTTCTCTGAGAGGAATAGGAAGGCATGAGAGTGTTATGAGCAAAAGAATGGCATAATCAGACTTGGGTTTTAAACACGCTACTTTCTGTATTGAGAATAGACTGCAGGGTAAAGGTAGAAACAGGGAGACCAGCAAACTAGACCAGCAGTGGTGTAGATGAGAGATTGAAAGGGATATAGCTATGAAGTTGAGAAGTGATCAGACTGTAGAAGGATTTGGCAGCACCCTTTATGGTATCCTTTTGGACAAACCAAATAGGTGTGGCTGGAATGGCGGCTAAAATTATGTGATTCACAGTAAGTATAAATAAATGAACTAATTACTAAATAAGTGAATGTTATCCTGAGTGAAAGGCTCTTATTCCAAGGTTCTGACTTTGAACTTGGATTACCATGCTGTTTTATTAATGACATATAATAACATAAAAAGTATGTTGCAAAATTCACAGATAAAATACTTGTGGAAAAATAGGCTACTACACTGGGTGAATACCAGGTATGTTTTCCCAAGCATAAAGTGGTAGTCCTACCTTAAGGAACTGAAATCAAGAAAACGAATCTCTCAAAATATGAGAGCAACTTGAGTAAATAAATCTAGGTGTTTTATTTAACTTTAAGCATACAATCACTTAACTACCTTCTTAAAAACTGAGCATAACTTAGATCATATCAATTATAAAAAGTATAATTATATGAGCTGAAAGCAATAACACAGCATTCTCTCAAAGGAAAACATAATTCTACCATGTTTTAGACCATTACTGGGAATTTACCTGAGTGACTTACATAAGCCAGTCAATCCCAATAACCCTCTTATGATACAGGTACTATTATTTTATTATTATTATTATTTTCACTCTCATTTTAGAGATGAGGAAATTGTGGCCTGGGAAGACTAACCTGGATATTGCCACACAACTAGTAATTGAATGAGCTGGGATTCATTTCCAAATAGTCTGGTTCAAAACAGCCGTAACCAAGATACTACAATGCTTTTTTTCAGAAATCCTTATATGAACATAAAGGCTCCAGAAGACACCTGCTAAGTATATATTATTGAAAGTGAACCAATATAATAGAAAATGAAGAAACTTAATTTGTAAGAACTTATAAGGTTACCTTTGAGAAATTGGTCATCTGTTGATGTATTTTAAAAAGATTACTGACACAGTCATTTATGATGAAGGACTATAGAAACCCAGAATCTTCTACATTTATGTTCATTAGCCTGATAAAATAAGAATGAATATAGGGAAATCAAAGAGGGCCATCTGTGAGTTATGGCAGCAAACTTACTGAGGTTTTGAGCTATTCAACAATTGAACTTAGGACTGAATTCTTTGTTATTAGAAATGATTAAGCAAATAGTGAATAACATAACTGATCTGATGTATGTGGGCTGAGGCTGGAAGACAGACTGGGGCTAGGGAGCTGGTACTGGGGAGACAAAGCAAAGACAGAAAAGGGCACTCCCAGGGCGCAGAGGTTTTGTTCTCTGGTGTACAAGGAACGCAGAATACCGTGAGAAAGAGTTTCAGCAGTTCAAATGAATGTGAATAGGATGAAGGGAAAGTCAGGTTCTGATGGTCACTCATAGCCAGCCACACAGGTCTTCTAGTAAGAGGGGCAGAGCAGGGAGACTCCCAGCAGTCACAGTACCTGGAAGGCGAAGGCTGACAACACTGTGGTTCAATTCAATATCTCAATCTAGGTCTTCACTGTGGGTCTCATAAAATTACATACTCCATAAGAAGATGAATAATGGGCACTTCCACACCAACGCAGACAGATTAACCTAGAAATAATTTCAGAATCAGAAGATAAATCTGTGATTTCAGAAATAGAGGGACAGTAAAGCATAACTGAAGGCCAGGAACCTTTGAAGAGCAAAAGTCATCATGAGAGTGAAGTGAATGCAGCTAATTAGATATTAGAGTTTTCAGAATTGGGGCATTCAACCAGGTGTTGTTTTATCAGGTGAGGTTATCACGTTGATTGCCTGGATCAGGTTGGGAACTGAAAATTTGGGGGTGGAGGTGCTAAGCTCTGAAACACAGAATTTACAATCAAGTGGGTCTTTACCCAAAGGGACCTTAGATTAGATGTAGAAATAGCTACGTACATGCTAAAATGTTGCATCCACCAAGAGATTCAGGATTAAGACGATCAAAATCAGTGTCTGAGAAGTCCTGGAGAAAACACATGTTCAATAAGTAGGAATTGATGCTTAAGTATTATTGAGTAAAGTACCTAACCATGTCCAAGGATTTTATTTTTTATAACTTTCTCTTTTAACTAAGTTCTTAGGTTATAATTTGGATAATAATAGGCATTACAAATTTTAGGACTATTACCGGGATATATATATCCATATATTTACATACCCATATATATCCATATATATATATAGCCACACACACGGATATGTAAACAGATATATACCTATATATAAACACACACAGATATGTATGGCCATATATATCCATATGTATCGTATATGTCTATATATATGGGTATATGCATATTAGAATTTTTTAGGACTATTGTGATATATATCCATATCTCTGCATAGCTGTTACACATTTCTTTCAGTATTCTTGCTATAAGTAAAATAGTTTACTTTCTGACTTTTTAGTATTAGGATAGTGGAATGACTGATAAAGGATTTGTTAAAAATAAAATTCATTGGGGAAACTGGGTGGCTCAGTAGGTTGAGTGTCCAACTCTTCATTTCAACTCAGGTCATGATCCCAGGGTTGTGGGATCAAGCAATCCCCATATCCAGCTCCATGCTGAGAGTGGAGCCTGCTTAAGATTCTCTTTCTCCCTCTGCCCCTTCTCCCAACTTGTGCTCTCTTTAATAAAAATAAATAAAGTACAATTTATGACTAAGAGCTCACAACTTTAACTATGAATAGGATATAAATTATTTTTACTCTTGGAAAGAAATCCCATGCCCAAATTAAAACATCCAATGTGGTGTCAGAAAAGAAACTGACATAGGCCATTAAATATAGGTAGTTAATATCATATAATGAGCATAAATATTTGTCATGGAGTTCAGAGACATATGTGAGACTGTTCTAATTCAATCAGTATAGCCAGAGCCTTGGAATGATGCCTCTATAGCAAGAAATATAGCAAGAAATATGGTTGCCATTTAGAACATGACTTTGCATTAGGGAGTCCCATAGTAACAGTTTGAAGGTGGGGAGAAGGTAGGCTTATTTCTAGTGAAATAGCATTCTGTAGCTTTGTCATTATTTCTTCCGGTTCTGAGGCAAAAATTCCATTTTTCAGCTAGGCACCAGGAGATTCTGGGAAACAACCAATCTTATATCCACCTAGAAGTTTGTAGAATTATCAGTCCCAATCAAGAGATGAGCCAGACAGAGGCAGAGCTTTCTGAGTTCTCTTGATGCATATATATATATGACACATGAAAACAAGTAGCTAGCATCATCATAGGAGTCAACAAAGTTGGACTTGATAAATTTATAAACTAGGACCAAAGAATAAAAGAATAACTCTAAGGGCTAATTTGCTTTTGCATCCTAAAACACCTCTGAGTTTTGCCAGTTTTCTAGAGTAATCCCAATTATGACTAAATGAGATCTTCCTTTTAGAGTTTTGCAGCTTTTTCCTAATAATTATGGATTTGTGAAAGGAAACTTTATTGTGTATATATTAGAGTTCTCCAAAAACCAGAACAGGGTATGTTAATATGTAGAGAGGGAGATTTATTATAAAGAAATGTGTTATGTAATAGGAAAGGCTGATAAATTAAAAATCTGTAGAACAGAGCAGCAGGCTGGAGACTCAGGGAACAGGGTGACAGAGGGGAGCTCGAGTCCAAAGGCAGACTACTGGAACTCCTTCCTGTTCAAGTGAGGTCAGTTTTTGTTCTGTTAAGGCCTTCAACTGATTGAATAAGGCCCACCCACATTTTAGAAAGTAATCTGCTTTACGCAAAGTCTACTGATTTAAATGTTAATCTCATCTAAAACCTTTCACAGAAATACTCAGAATAATGTTTGATCAAATCTCTGGGCACTGTGGTCCAGCCAATTTGACACATAAAATTAACCATCACATTGAGATTTTGTTAAACATGGTCATGCCTGCCACAAAGCCCCTTAGTGAAAAACAAAATTTTCAGAAACAAGTATAGGAGGAGGCAAAACCCAGTGACTCAGGTGCAGAATAAAGCCAGCCTAATGGGCACATTAATATTGCTGTGATAAAGAACTTAAATTTAGAGGGGCGCCTGGGTGGCTTAGTCAGTTAAGCATCCGACTTTCGCTTAGGTCATGATCTCGCGGTTCGTGGGTTCGAGCCCCGCGTCAGGCTCTGTGCTGACTGCCAGCTCAGAGCCTGCAGCCTATTTCAGAGTCTGTGTCTCCCTCTCTTCTGACCCTCCCCTGCTCACGCTGTCTCTCTCTCCTAGAAATAAATTAAAAAATTAAAAAATTTAAAAAAAAGAAGTTAAATTTAGATAGGGTTATCTTGCTGAACAGTTGAATTATGGTATTCTATTTGGCATTAAATTGTTTAATAGTCTTTCTGGGGCAGAAGAAGATAAAAATTCTGAAATTTCTTGTTTCAGATTTTCTTCAACTCAGTTGGGCCCTTTAGCACTGATAACCCCCTGACCTTTTCCCTCACCTTGCCTTTATCTCCCTGCCCCCATGCAAAGGAAGAGAAACCCTAAGAAGCCAGGTGGGCTCAGATGCATCTTTTGTTTATAATCTTCTCATATACTTTCATAATCATTACAGTTTGTGAATAGAACTGGTTGGTGCCTTCAAGTGCCGTTTCATCTATTCTCTGAGGTTGGGTCTCTATTTTTATTGTGAATATTATGCTTATTGTTTGCAAAAGAAATATGCTGTGATTTTTAACAATGATCCAATTGTCTTCATAAAATATACATAAATGTCTCCATAAATATAGTGAATTAACAACCATATTTCTATTTGGCTTTAACTATATGCAGATTAAGTTTATAAGAAAACAACCAATGTTTGAAGAATTACCCATATAGCTCTCCCAGCCCTATTCCTCCCTTATTCGCATAATTAACATTCACCACCAAAATATAGTATCTTAATTGATATTTTGTTGTTGATGTTTTTCCTAGAATTTCAGACAAGCTATCCTTCTTTTTCTTGCTTTCTTTCTTTATCTCTCTCTTTCTTTCTTTTTTAAGCCAGTGACTAGGAGAGAGATTTATCTTATCAATCATGCTGGGTATATATTTGGAATTAGATGCTTGATAATCATTTTGGAATTAGTCAAGGCACCAGCTGAAACAGATGTTATTTCAAAAGAATATACAACTCAGAGGCAAGTGTTAAATAAGCAGTTAAGTTCCACATAATTGTATCAAAAGACATCTTATTTTAGTACACTCTTTACAGAATTAAACTGACCAGGTGGATCTCTTTCTCAATGCCTATAAAAGTCTATATATTTGTAATTTAACCCCTAATAAAACTGTTTGAAAAGGTCAGTATATCCTTTCTTTCCTCAGTGGCAGGCAATTTTTATTACCAAAACGATCGAATCAAGACCATGTATATTCTTCAAATAGATTATACTAAATTCAATTTATTATTATGTCAGTGTTCATCAAATAAACGTGATGGAAATTGTTTTTGGAGAGCAGGCTCAGTATAATCTCTTTCTGAATCAATTTCTGACTATGAAATTCTAACTATTTCACCCTAGTTATAATGACACCACTTAAAGTTTAGCAAAAATTCACCATACCTTAAGAATCCTATCACAATTTAAACCTCCTTCCCTACCAAACAACAATTGCAACAGAAATCTTGTTTCCTGATAAGCTATCTTGGGTATAAGTGTTTCACCATTATTTATATTTTATGCATAAAGGTATAGAAATCTATTTTAAGCATATTATATTTTCTGGAGGGGCTAAATTTAAAACTACTTCATTGCCTGGAATTACTTTACTAGGTAATATTCTAATTAAAAATTTTGAATGACTAAAGTATAAGGCTACTAAAATATAAGAGATTATAAAATGGGAAAATATTTTAATTCCTATGGAACCAAGGGTATTTGTCAGGATGGTAATCTCTTGGCAGGAAATGGTGGGGTATGGACGAGGAGATGCAGAGATAAGTGTGTGAGAACTACCTTATCTAGATCCTTGATGGTGCTGTCCCTAATTAGCATCATCTAAGAACTTGCTAGAAATGCAAAATCACAGTCTTCATACAAGATTTACAGAATTCTAAGCTGTGTTTAAAAAAGATCCCAAACTCACAGCATTAACATCTAAGAAGCACTGATTAATGTGATAATTTAGTCTAAAGCTAGCCTTGATCTGTAGGGTTTTTATAATGAGTTTTGACTTTTCATGGTGTGCAAAGTCCATTATAATGGAATGACTTTGATGGGTTGATTGGTCACAGCTCACAAACAGTGCCATAAGCAACACACACAAGAATTTACAGATTTGCTGCCACTTATAATTCGTGCTAAATAACATCAATTAAATTATTTTTTCTAGTCATTCTGACTGAAAGAGACAGAATGGAATACTGACAATAGGAGCACTTGAATTCTATAGTTCTTGGTCAAATCCTTTATGACTTGAGTAAGGTACACAAACACTTTGAACTTCAACTTTCTCTTCTACAATTCAGGGAGTATAATGCCTAGTTTGTAGTACTGTATAAGGAGTAAAGTATTAGGTAAATTATGTAAATTTGTGAGGAAAGGCAGGAAGCTGGCTGAACCTCAGGAGGTTCCTGAGCTCACTTTTCCCACAGACACACTGAGATAACAACTGCATTTAGGGGCTTCTTGGTGGCTCAGTCAGCTGAGCGTCCAATTCTCGATTTCAGCTCAAGTCATGACTCCAGGCTCATGGGATCAAGCCCTGTGTCAGGCTCTGTGCTAAGCATGGAGCCTGCCGAAGACTTTCTCTCTCCCACTGCCCCTCTCGCCCACTCACATGTGCTCTCTAAAATAAAAAAATAAATTTAAAAAATAAACCCTACTACATCTAAGTAACTATTTCTGAAAATGACCTGAAGACTGACAAAGCACATCTTCCACAGTTAATAATAGAAGACTATATCAAAAAGGGTAGGGGTGGCAGAGATGCGGTTGGGAACCAAACTCCTGGGGGTCTTAGCATAAGTGGGAGGGACATCACAATCATGGAGAATCAAGAGGATCAGATCCCTTTCCAGGTACCCCTAGCCCTGGGGGATGCACCCTGCAAAGACAAGTTCCCATAACATCTGATTTGGAAACCAGCTGGACTTTGGGGGCTTTAAGAATCAGTGGGCTTAACTCTAGAAGGACTGGAGGAAAATAGGAAACGGAGTTCCTGCCCTTAAAGAGCCAGCATAATAAACAACTTGGCCCATGACACACTACAGAAGGAACAGTTTCAAAAACACCTAAGGTATACACAAGAAAGTATAAAATGAACTTCTATGTCCTTGAGGGATAGGGACCTAAAGGAGACCTCTCCAGGAGAAAATGTTGGCAGGTGCCATTTCTCTCTCTCCTCCCCAGCCTAGATAGCCAAATGCTTAAAGTTGCCAGTTATAATAATCTCCACCTGTCCTGCCAGCAGCACATGCCCTATCCCAGTGTCCCCCTATGGACCCACGTCATCCATCCTGTCTGCCTCTGCAGGCATTCCTCTGAAGCAGCTCCTGCTCTGGTGCCCCCTCCAGGCATCCCCAAACAGGGCCCTGTGCCACTCCAAAGTAACTCCTGGCCTGGGGAAGGGGAGATGTAACACCATGCACCAGTGTACCCACAGTTCCAACAGCCAGGCCTCTTAGCTGGCTGCATAGGGAAAAAGCCCTGCAATTTATTACAATTGCAGCTGTAGCAGAGAGGGTAATGATAGAGAGCTAGTCTGCTCCTGGCCCACCAATGAAAGCTTCTCAGTTGGCCATGCAGGGAGCATACCCTGCCCTTCAATGCACCTGCGGCTATGGAAGTGACTAACTGCAGACAGCTAGTCTGATCATCAGCATTCCCCTCCAATAAGCTTGTAGTGGCCTCGGATAAGGCCTCTTAACAGCACAGGGAACAAACCTTCCCACTGTGTCCACAGTAGACATTGCAACAGCTGGGCTGAGGGCAATTGTGGTTCAGCCAAAACAGAAGGGCACAAGCAGCCCAAACAGGGGACACCCCTGGAGTATCCCCTTCTGGTGACCAGGGGGGAATTGCACTACAGGGCACCACAGGACTCCTCCACAAAGCAACTTCTTCAAGACCTGGAGATGTAGCTGGCCTCCCTAACAACAAAAACAATGAGAGTTAGACAAAATGAGAAGGCAGAGAAATATGTCCCAAATGAAAGAATAAGACAAAATCAGAATAAAAGAAGTAAATGAAATGACGATGAGCAAAATGCTTGACAAAGAATTCAAAGCAAAGGTCAAAAAGATATTTGCTGAGAATAGAGTGAATGGGCTCAGTGAGAACTTCAATACAGGTTTAAAAAAAATAGAAAAGATCCAGAGATGAAGAATTTAATACTGAAGTAAAACATATACTAGAGGGAAGCAACGGCCCCATTACAAGATGCAGAAGAATGGATTGGCTGTTAGGGAGACAGGGCAATAAAAAGAATCAAGCTGAACAGAAAAAAATGAATAAAAAATGAGAAGAGATTAAGGGAACTCAGAAACATCCTCAAGCATCATAACATTTTGCATTATAGGTATCCCAGAAGAAAAGAAAAAGAAACAGACAGAAACATATTTGAAGAAATAATAACCAAAAAGTTCCCCAAACTGAGGAAGGAAACAGACATGCAGGTCTAGGAAGTACAGAGATACCTTTAAGAAGATAAACCCAAGGAGAACTACACAAGAGAGATAATAATTAAAATGGCAAAAAATAATGAAAGAGTTTTAAAAGCAGCAAAGGGAAAGAAAACCGTTATATACAAGGGGAACCTCATAAAGCTATCATCTGGTTTTATAATAGAAACTTTGCAGGCCAGAAGGGAGTGGCATGATATATTCAAGGTGTAGACAGAAAAACTTACAACCAAGAATACTCTACCCACCAAGGTCATTATTCAGAATAGAAGGAGAGATGAAGAGTTTCTCAAAGCAGTTTATCACCACTAAATCAGTGTTCTAAGAAATCTTAAAGGGACTCTTAAGTAAAAACAAAAAGCCGTAACTAGAAGGAAATTATTAATGAAAAACATTCACAGATAAAAACATATAGTAATAGTAATAGATTAATCACCTATTAATCCAGTATAGAGACTGAGACAAAAATTAGTCAAGGGGCACACAAAATAAAAAGATGTAAAATATAACCTCATATACATAAAACATGACAGGGGAGTAAAAATTTAGTGCTTTTAGAATGTGTTCAATCTTTTGAGAAAAAAAGAATGTGCTCAATCTTAAGTAACCATCAATTTAATGTAGACTGCTATACACATAAGATATTATACAAGAACCCAGTTGTAACCACAAATCAAAAACTCAGATACCTAAAAGGTAGAGAAATCCAAGAATACTGAACAAAAAAAAAAGCCCATTAAATCACAAGAGAACAAAAGAAGGACAAGAATTACCAAAAAAAACCCTAGAAAACAATTAAAAAATGATAAATAAATTTGGCAAAACAAAATCAATAATTACCTTAGGTGTAAATGGACTACATGTTCCAATCAAAAGACAAAGGGTAACTGAATGGATAAAAAATTAAGACCTATTTATACGCTGCTCACAGAGACTCACTTCAGACCTACAGGCACATAGAATCTGAAAGTGAGGAGATAGAAAAGGCTATTCTTTGCAAGTAAAAGGTGGGCAAAGACCTGTTAGCAATATTTATATCAGACAAAATAGACTTTAAAACAAAGACTGTAGCAAAGCATAAAGAAAAGCATTATCTAATGATAAAGGGATTAATCCAACAGGAGGATATAACAATTGTAAAATTTTATGCACCCAACATAGGAGAACATAAATTTATAAAGCAAGTATTAACAGATATAGGGAGAAACAGTGACGGTAATACAATAATAGTAGGAGACTTGAACATCCCACTTATATCCATGGATAGATCATCGAGAGAAAACTTACAAGAACACAATGGCTTTGAATGACACAAGAATCACCCAATGGACCGGACATATATACAGAACATTCATCTAACATGTTTGTTTCAGTTGTACATGGAACAGTATCTAGAATAAATTACATTAAGCCATAAAATAGATCTCAATAATTTTAGGAAGATTTAAATCATATCAAGCCTCTTATCCAACCACAACAATATGAAACTAGAAATCAGTTACATGGAAAAATCTATTTAAAAGACATAAACGAATGGAGGTTAAACATGCTACCTTACTATACAATGTATGGATCAACAAAGAAAACAGAGGAAATAAAAAAATGTATGGAACAAATGAAAATAAAATGGTCCAAAATTGTTGGGACACAGCAGAAGCAGTTCTAGGAGGGAAAGTTATAGTGAAACAGGCCTACCTAAAACAACAACCAACAAAAAAGAAAAAAAAGAAAAATCTCAAACATCCTAACCTTTTACCAAAAAGACCTAAATGAAACAAACAAAAAGACCAAAAACAAAACCAAAGCCAAAGCTAGTAAAAGAAAGAAAATAATAGAAATTAGAGTAGAAATAAATGAAATAGAAACTCGACAGAGGAAATCAGTGAAACTAGGAACTGGCTCTTGAAAAGATTTTAAAATTGATAAACACTTTTAGACATACCCATAAGGAAAAAAAGAGGAATCAAATAAAATCAGATTTGAAGGAGGACAACTGACACCATATAAATAAAAAGCATTATTAAAAATGTTATGAAAAATTATATGCCAACACTGAGCATCCTAGAAGAGAAGGATAAATTCCTAGAAACAAAATCTTCCAAAACTGAATTAGGAAGAAATAGAAAATCGGAACAGACCTGTTACTACTAATGAAATTGAAGTGGTAATCAAAAACTATGAACAAACAAAAGTCCAGGAACAGAATTCAGGTGAATTCTACCAAACATTAAAAAAAAAAAGACATAATACATATACACCTCGAACTATTTCAAAAACTAAAGGTAGTTTAAAGGTAGGAAAGCAGTCACATTCATTCATTCTACAAGGCCAGCATTATCCTGACCAAGACCAAACAAAGATACTACCACCACTCCCCCCGAAAAACCTCAAGAAAAACAGTCCTACAAGTTAATATCATGAATATAGACCCAGAAAATCCTCAACATATATTAGCAAAACAAATTCAACAATACATTAAAAAAGTCATTCCATATGATCAAGTGGGATTTCAGGGATGCAAGAGTGGGTCAATATTTGGAAATAAGTCGGCATAATACACCACACTAATGTGAAGAATAAAAACTATCTAGTCATCTCAATAGATGCAGAAAAAACATTTCACAAAATATTCATGCATGATAAAAACTCTAAACAAAATGGGTTTGGAGGGAATATACTCTATAATAAAGGCCATACATGAAAGCTCTGCAACTATATTTAAACTAATGGCAAAAAACTGAGAGCTTTTCCTCTCAGGTCAGGAACAAGACAAGGATGTCCATTCTCCCCACTTTGATTCAACCATAGTACTGGAAGTTCTACCTGCAAGAATTAGAAAAACAAAAGTCATACATATTGATAAGGAAAAAGTAAAACTCAATTTGCAGGTGACATGATACAACATATATACATATAACTCTAAATACTCCACCAAAAAATTACTAGAACTGATAAATGAATTCAGTAAGACTGCAGGATACACAATTAATGTACAGAAATCAGTTGCATTTCTATACGCTAATAAAGAAATAGCAAAAAGAGAAATTAAGAATCTCATTTAGTTTCACCAAAAGGAATACCTAAGTAAATTTGACCAAGAGGTGAAAGATCTGTACTCTGTCAACTGTAAGACATTAATGAAAGTGATTATAGGCAACACAAACAAAAGATACACCATACTCATAGTTTGGAAGACTATTCTAATTTCCATACTACCCAAAGCAATCTACCAATCTAATACCGTCTATATCAATATACCGATAGCATCTTTCACAGTAGCAGAATAAATCATCCTAAGATTTGTGTGGAACCACAGAAGGCCTACAACAACCAAAGCACTGTTGAGAAAGAAAAATGAAACTGGAGGTATCACAATCCCAGATTTCAAGATACACTACCAAAATATAGTTAAGAATACAGTATGGTACTGGCATAAAAATAAACACAGAGATCAATGGAGCAAGACAGAGAGCCCAGAAATAAACATAAGGTTATATGGTCAATTAATGTACAACACAGGCAAGAATGTATAATGCAGAAAAGATAGTCTCTTCAACAAATGGTGTTTGGAAAACTGGACAGCTACATGCAAAAGAATGAAACCAGACCACTTTTTTACATCATATACAAAAATAAACTTAAAATGGATTAAAGACCCAAATGTGAGACCTGAAACCATAAAACTTTTAGAGGAAAATGTAGGCAGTACTCTCTTGGACGTCGTTCTTTGCAACATATCTATGGATGTGTGTCATCAGCAATGGAAACAAAAATTAAAATAAACTTTTGAGGCTACACCAAAATAAAAAGCTATGTACTACAAAGGAAACTACCAACAGAACAAAAAGGCAACCTATTTAATGGGAGAAAATGTTTGCAAGTAATATATTTGAAAAGAAGTTGATCTCTAACTCAATACCAATAGAATAAACATCCCAATTAAACTGTGTATAGAGGACTTAAGTAGACATTTTCCAAAGATGACATACAAGAGGTCAATGGACACATGAAAAGATGCTCAACATCATTTATCAGGGAAATGCAAATCAAATCCATAGTGAGATATCATCTCATACCAGTAGTCAAATGGCTAGTATCTAAAGGATAATAGCGAGTGTAGGCAAGAAAGTAGAGAAAAAAAACCCTGTGCACTGTTAGAAGGAATGTAAATTGGTGTACCTACTCTAGAAGTCAGTGTGGAGGTTCCTCAAAAATTAAATATAGAAATACCATATGATCTAGTAATTCCACTGCTGGGAATTTGTCCAAAGAAAGCAAAAATAATAATTTGAAAAGATGTATGTACCGTGTATTTATTGAGCATTATTTACAATAACCAAAATATAGAAAGAATCCAAGTGTCCTTCAATAGATGAATGGATAAAGAAGATGTGGTATATATGTATAATGGAATATTATTCAGCCATTTAAAAGAAACGAGATCTGGGACACCTGGGTGACTCAGCTGATTAGCAACTGACTTAGGCCCTGGTCACGATCTCACTCTTCATGGGTTTGAGCCCTGCATCGGGCTGTGTACTAACAGCTCAGAACCTGGAGCCTGCTTCGGATTCTGTTTCTCCCTCTCTCTCTGCCCCACCCCTGCTCGCACTCTGTCTCACTCTTTCGAAAATAAATAAACTTAAAAAAAATGAGATCTTGCCATTTGTGACAACATAGACAGAACTAGAGGGTATTCTACTAAAGTGAAATAAGTCAGAGAAAGGCAAATACCATATGATTTCACTTATTCATGGCATCTAAACAAAAACAGATTCATAAATATAGATGGCTGGTGGGGGGGGGATAGGCAAAATAGACAAAGGGAATTAAAAGGAACAAATTTCCAGTTATAAAATAAATACATCACAGAAATGAAAACCACAGCTTAGAGAATCTAGTCAATAATATTGTAAAAATGTTTTATGGTGCAGATGGTTAAAGGTGACTACACTTATTGTGATGATCACTGAGTAATGTATGGAATTAAATCAATATGTTATACTCCTGAAACTAGTATAACATAGTTAAATTTATTTCAATAAAAATAAGAGAAAATAATTGTGTAAATTTCTTGGTATAAATCCAGATATGTATATTTGGGTTTCCTATGTGTATGGGTGCATATATCCAATATAGTTGCATATATTTGCATATGTGTATAATACACATGTAATATGTATTATGTGTTGTACATAATAAACGTGTAATATGTATTATGTATATATGTATGTTTCATATATTTTAGATATATAGAATCTATATATCCTATAGTAATATGATATATGCAAGTATATCTACATTTATATATTCAATATATAGTTATATCTTATATATGCATGTGCACATGTATACATATACACACGTGTATGTATTTGTGTGTGTGTGTGTAATTCTCCACAGCTGATACCTTTTCAACCGATTCTTTTTATAGACTATTGCCTCCCCTCTACAGAATCCGTTTTTATATTAATCCTACCTGATTTTACAAGTCAAACAAAAATGAAGTTACTCCAAGAGTTCTCTCTCAAATTTGTTTTTTTAATAGTTTATCGTCAAGTTGGTTTCCATATAACACCTAGTGCTCATCCCCACAAATGCTTTCCTCCATGCCCATCACCCCCCTTCCCCTCCCCCCCACCCCATCAGTTCTCAGTTTGTTCTCAGCATTCAAGAGTCTCTCATGGTTTGCCTCCCTCCCTCTCCCCCACTATTTCCCCCTTCTTCTCCCCCACAGCCCTCCGTTAAGTTCCTCCTAATGCTCCTATACGTGCAAACATATGGTAGCTGTCCTTCTATGCCTGACTTATTTCACTCAGCATAACACCCTCAAGGTCCATCCATGTTGCTACACATGGCCAGATGTCATTCTTTCTCAATGCCATGTAGTATTCCATCATATAGATAAACCACATCTTCTTGATCCATTCATCCGTTGATGGACACTTATGCTCTTTCCATGTTTTGGGTATTGTTGAGAGTGCTGCTATGAACACTGGGGTACAAACTTGTGATCTTAATACACACACCTCATATTTTCCCTCCTCTGCCTCATATTGATGATTCTGTTAGTTTTTTCTCAAATGCCTAGAGATAGAAAAAATTTTCTATTTCAGTTATCTCTGCCATGTAATAACCCATTTTAAAATTTAATAGCATCAAACAAGGCTTTTTTTATTGTCTATATTTCTATGGGTTGGGAACTTAGGCAGAGCTATCCTCAAGGTTCTTTTCATTTGATTTTGATGGTTTTGATGGGGTGAAAACATCCAACATGGCTTCTGTTTGACTCCGCTCCATCTGTGGATGGCCTAAATGAAAGGTTTCAGAAAGCCTTGCTCATATGCCTGAGGGCTCTTGTGGGCACTGGGACACCTCATTTCTCTTGCACTTGGTCTCTTTCCAGGTGTCTTCCCACCCATCAGGAACTCTCCATGTGTTCCATGTTTGGATATTTCTTTTTATGTGGCATGGTTCCTGATTCTACTAGGTCGTCTTCTAAAATAAAAAAGTAAAAAATCTTGGGCCTTGTTAATATTTAGGGCTGGGGTTGACTGGCATCACTTCTTTATTTACATTTTCTTGGTAAAAGCAGGTCAAAGGGCCAGTAGAAATTCAAGGTGATGAAAGTACTACAGGGTGTGAATAGTGGGAAGTGCAGCTCTCGTGACTCCAAGTGCAACATATCCCACAAATATTTAATAGCATAATAAGTGTTTGGTCATGCTTTTAGACAAAGAAAACTTACATAAGGAAATGTGGACTAAACTTGGAAGGGGGAAATAGGAAACCTGAGTCATACAGTTGAAATTACTACAATACACCTTGATGAGTTATATTGAGGGCAATATTAATTGGTACAGAGCCCATTGGAGTTCCAGAATATTATGGAAAAAATGGTATGGCTAATTTACAGAAACCTACAACCCTTTCTTCATCTCAAGTCATCTGTGACTCATTATGGAATTGATCATGTTTTTCCTAAATGTGATCTGTATTACTTTAGTCCTGTAAAATCATATATATATAATTTTATGTTATATTATATATTATATTATATAATTATATATAATTTTATATTATATATTATATAATTATATATAATTTTATATTATATATTATATAATTATATATATTATATATATATACATATATTATATATATGAGGAAATCAATGGGGAGATAAACGTTAATGTGTTCTCTTCCACATCAGCATATTTTAAATGTTTATTTATTTTTTAAACAGAGAGTGAGGGAGGCACAGAGAGAGAGCAGGAGACTGAGAATCCCAAGCAGGCTCCTGCAGTCAGTGTAGAGCCTGACGCAGGGCTGGAACTCCTGAATCCTGAGATCATGACCTGAGCCAAAACAAGACTTGGATGCTTTGCCGACTAAGCCACCCAGGTGCCCCATCTGCATCAGCATCTTTTATTTATTTTTTTATTTTTTTATTTTTTTTTTGTGAGAATTTTTTTTTTTTTTTACAAATAGTTTATTGTCAAATTAGTTTCCACATAACACTCAGTGCTCATCCCCACAAGTGCCCTCCTCCATGCCCATCTCCTCCTCCCCCCACATCCATCAGTCCTCAGTTTTTGTCAGCATTCAAGAGTCTCTCATGGTTTGCCTCTCTCCCTTTCCCCCACCATTTCCGCCCTTCTTCTCCCCCTTGTTCCTCCGTCAAAAAGGCATTTACATTAAGGAAGGGAATCCATTAACATTTGTTTAAACTTGCACCAAGCAAGTACTTGGTGAAATGACAGAAAAGTTTTTCTGTACTAAAACCAACCTGAGAAGTAATTTTCACCAAAAGATCTAGGGTTTATACAAACTCTAAGATTTCAGGAATCACATTTTTCCTTGTTACCAGCTGGAGGATTTTTGTGGCAGGCATTAATTTACTTTGTCGCATTTTGTGCTTTTCCTTTTCATCTTACTCTTATGAAAGTTCTCATTTCTATTTTACTTTTCCTGAGGAGACATCCAAGTAGATAAGGAATTTTCTGCAAATTATCCTTCTTTGAGGGTCGAGAAATGACCCCATTTCTTGCTGTGCTCACCTGTTCCCCTGTATCCCACAGTGTTTCCTCAACAGGGAATTTCCCCTTGGCTCTTGCAGTTGGCTATGCTGGGGCGCCAGAACGAATGTGGAGTACTAATAGGAATATTTTACACTAGGATGTGCCAAAAAGACATTATCAAACTGCAGGCCAGATCTCAGGATATCTTTTCCCACTGCCAGTGTTTGCTTCCCAGTGATGACTTCATGAGAACAGAAGCAGCCAGTGAGGTGGGCAAGAGGAGGGATCTTGGACCTCACTTTGTGCCAGCTTGCTGTTTTCCTTCACTGTGGGTTTCTGGTGGTGCAAAATACTTTTTTTCCCTTCTCCTCTTCTCTGTTTTCTTCCAGAGCATGTGTAGCCAAAAGAATCTATCTTACTAAGGGAGAGACTATAGAAAAGCACCAATAGCCGGCCCAGCAAATACTAGACATCGTGATAATATTTAATATAAAGTACTAATTGTATATCTTCCTCAATGGTGTCTGTCTCAAAAGTTAAGAGACACATTTCCCTACTTCGATTCTTTTCAATCTCATCATCATCATCATCATTATTGTTATTAACATGGGGACCAGTTAGGTGTCTACAATGTTATAAAAATCTATGGTAATATATGTATATATACACTTACAAGTATATATATGTACATACTGTGTAGCAGAGATTTTTGCAGCATAGGTACATACACACATATACACACACAACATTTTCAAAAAGTATTTAGAATAGCATGATTTAGACAACAATATTTTTAAAAAAAGATACTTCTGAGTCCGTGTCCATTTTCATATTTAACTATTTCTCTAATTAATGGTTTTGATTTCAATATGATACCTGCCTACTCAAGTTCACAAGCATTCATAAATTTAGCCAGTGTGTTAAGTCACAATTCAATCTCTGTGCTGAATGTAAAATGCCTAAAAACACACTGCAACAGGTGGAAAACAAACTCAGAGATGGGAAAGAATACCAAGAGCGATAATGACTAGTGAAGTGGCATGGGAACTTGAACTAGACATTACAGTCTCAAAGTATATGAATAGGTAAAGAGAATGAGGCCAATGTCCATGCCATTGTAGCAGTTTGATCAGGGTACCTAAAATGAACTAGTAAGATGGAGTTAGAAAACAGTGAGTAAACATTAAGCCAGCTAAAGCAGTGTAATCAGAAAATGAAACAATGGAAAATGTAGACCATAATACTGCACGTTCTGCATGTGCGGGCTCTTAAAGACAAAATTGCAAGGCACTGGAGAAGACAAAGGTAGACTAAAGGAGGTCATGATTGAACTAAGTATTGTGATTTAATGTCAACATGACATAGTTGACAGAAGAATGGAGGAAGATTCATTTACAGACATAGCGACATTTGTGTATACTGTAACGTAGAGACTCTCCTGTGTGGGTAACATTAATAATGATGGCTAAAGTTCATTAAGGTCTTCCTTTTGCCAAACCCTCAGTTAAGCATCTTAATTCTCCTAGAAATTTCCTTTCACCAGCAAGGTAACTGAAGGCCTAGAGAAGTTAGGCCAGCAAAGGTCACAAAGTTACTGAAGATAGAGCCAGAGCAAGTGATGGTGTGTCTAACCCCTAAGCCCTTCTCCTAAACAGGAAACCACATTGCCTCCCACAGATTTGAATCTACAGGACTGTGGGGAAATATGATGAATCTCTGGGTAGCTAGGCTGACACTGAGGCAACTGCAAATCACTCAAGTAGATAATTAGTGATAAAATTAGACAGAGGTCATGGCTGCAGATGGGTAGTTAGAAATTCTACAAATAAGAGATTTTCATTGGAACCCTAAGTATGGCTTAAATCCCTAGTGGAAAGAACATACAGAAAAAGGACACAGGGTCAAAAAAGAGAATACTGGTTCTATTTATATGTAACTACTTAGAAGACAAGTTTAGAAGTCACAAAAAAAATCAGATATTTTTAAACATATGCTTTTCTCTGAGAAAAACAGCAAACTTTTATGTGATGAAAAGAATAAAGAGTATTTTGTGCAATAGAGACTGGGTTAATTATACACATGTTAAAATATTTTATAATTAATATCCAGGCCAAAGGATTACATAATGTGTGGGATGAGTATTTCATTAGGGTCAGGCTTTTGTGGTTTGAAAGTTCTCTTGCAAAATGAATGAGTAACTTCATGGAATATGGTTTTGTTGTTGTTGTTGTTTTTGTCTTAAATGCCTATCTTCTGAATTTTTTAGATTTTTTTTTTCTCCACAATATGACCGTGGTGGTGGTCATTGTGACTAACATATACTGAACACATACAGTCTGCCAGAGTTCTAAGTAATTTTTAAGTAATTGTCATTATGATAATAAAAAATAAATATTCTGGTCTTCATCCCAGCTCCTGGCCACTTCATCACAGCTCCTGCAAAACTTGTAATTTCGTACGTGATAAAAGCTATAGCATCTTTTGTTGTAGTATTTGGATTTTGTCTCAGGCTCCTAAACCAGCTCCAGAGAAAGAAGGGTGAAAGGAGCATCTTTTGCTATTCAGAAGAGGTCTTTCAACACACCTGAGTTTATGTTAAATTTGAGGAACTGGGGAAAGCTCCGGAGGATGGGAAGGGGGTGCTAAGCGAACCAACCACATGATCAGGGTTGGAATTGTTATCCCCATTCCCTGACCTCCAGGAAGGAGAAAGGGCTGAAGGATGGAGTTTGTTATCAGTGATGTCTGCTTGGTTGAAACCTTCATAAAATACCTTCACTGGAGAGGTTTGGGGGCTTCCAGATTAGGAAACACATGGGGATGCTGAGAAGGTGGTACCTTTGGAAGGGGCATAGAAGCTCTGCCCCTTCCCCATACCTTGCTCTGTGCATCTTTTCCATTTGAGCTGTATTTTTTTGTAATAAATCCATAATCTAGTAAGTAGTTTTCTTGAGTTCTGTGAGCCCTTCTAGAAAATTATTGAACCCATGGAAGGGGTCGTGGGAACCCTCCAACATGTAGCCAAAACAACCCGAGACTTGAGTTTGGCATCTGAAGTGAGGGTGGGCAGTCTTGTCGGACTAAACCTTTAACTTGTGGGATCTGCATTAACTCCAGGTAGACAGGGTTAGAATTGACTTATATTGTAGGACACCTAATTGGTGTCCAAAGACAATCAGAAAATTGCTGGTTGTGGAAAAAAACACATATTTGGTGTCAAAATGTTGTGAGTAGAAAGAAACTCTCATTTTTATCCTTTATCCATTTCATCCTCACAATTCTATAGGGGAGAAACAGTTACCCGCATTTTTAAGCTGAGGAAACGGAGGTGTGAAGAGGGTAATTTTCCCAGCTTGTAAGAGTGTTCTTCATTAGGCAGTCTGACTCAGACATCCCTCCATGTTGGCAAGAAAATCATTTTCAGTGTCCATAGTAGGGTGTAGCCTTTCCTTATTCACAGTATTTACCTGCTTGAAATTATCACTAACACTAGGAAAATAGTATTCAAACACTAAACCCAGAGGTGTCTGGGTGGCTCAGTTGGTTAAGGGTAGGACTCTTGATTTCAGCTCAGGTCATGATCTCATAGTTCCTGGGATTGATCCCTGCCCAAGTCAGGCTCCATGCTGACAGTGAGGACCCTGCTTGGGATTCTTTCTTTCTCTCAAAAATAAACAAACTTTAGAAAACCCATTAATTCCAAAACCCTGTGCTAAATAGAAAAATAATGGAAGCTCTTAGGAAAATGTAGAGCTGGTAAATTTTTCCTTCTTCCCTTCTAGGTATTTTGGCTAGCCTAATAATTAAATTGGTTGAAGACAGATTCACAGGAGGAAAACCAATTTTGTATGCCCAGTAGCCTCATACAAGTATGACACTCTAGCTGGTAATTGAGGCTTATATGCCATCCTGAACTAAGGAGAAGGGGATAGGGGCCTGGGGTCTCCAAAGGATGCAAGATAATTCACAGGAAGCTGAGAAGAGCAGATATTTGGTAAACAAATGTTTACCGTGCTGTGCAGATACATCTTTTCGATGTAAAAAAGTTATTTTGGGTAGTAGCTCTTTTCCTGTTACAAGTGCCTTATCTAAATTATTGTAGGCAGTTAAGGGGGAGATAAAAATTCTTCCTGAGTCTTTCAGGCCCTGATTGTTTTCAGCTCAAAATAATCCATGTATCACAGTGGCACATTCTGGGGTGATGTGTCATCTCTCCCTCAGAAATTAATTATACTGGACCCAAAGAAACTGTATATATGGAAAACTTTTAGAAGTGGAGGTAGCAAATCACAAGCAGGAACACGAAGTGAGGATCCAGTATTACTAACCCAGTCTAGGCTCCTGTAGGAAAGAATGTTCTCCGCCTTCCCCACCATTTCTCTCCTGCTTTAGTTTTCTCTCATCCAGTCTGGCCCACTGCAGCTATTCATCTCTTCTACCCCAAGAGTGTCATTGCTACTGCAAACTGAATCATACACCTCCTCTAAAAACTTTCCCTAAGTAATGCTTACAATCAAACTTGACAAATACACTTTTAAAAACTGCCCCCAATTCTTCCCCCACCTCTCCTTTGCATTTTCCACCTACATGAAGATAATACAAAATGCTGCTCTATGAACACAGCTAACACTTTTCCACTCCCCAGGTCTTTAAAATTCTATGTTTTTATCTGAAATGTCTTTCTTTTCCTCTGCCTCTCAAGCTCTTACTTATTTTTCAGGACATAACATACATTTTAAAACTTAATCTAACAGTACCCTACCCTTCTAGTCTCTCTCTCCTTACACTGTGTGCCTAGTTTCCTTATAAAACCCCTCCCATCATATAGCACATGTATCCCCACTACCACCAAGTCGTGAGCTCAAAGGAAGAAACTCTTTTCTATGATTCTTCAGAGTCTAAACCAATAAGCAGAGTGCCTAACAACAAAGTAGGTTTTCAATGAAAATGTTTGTTTATTTGAATCACTGGGAAATCAATGAACTTCCATGAAAAAAAGAGATTCATTTTTTAAAAATTACCCTTAAGCCACTTGTATAGTTATGCCATAATTATGTATCATGTGAAGAGCCCTTGGTTAGGATAGAGGGAAAGCTGTGCCCTAATTCTAACTATGCAACTTTTGTTAACCTAACCAAATAAACTTTAAAATTTATTTAATGTTTCTATACTCCATTCCTCATCTGTGAAATACCAATAACACTCTTTGTGTTCTCAACTCACAGAACGATCATAAAGATGAAATAGAATAATGCAATTCAAAGTATCTAGTGTCATATCCACATAAGCACGGAGATATTTTTTTGATTACTTAGTGAGGATCAGCCTGCAGAGGGATAAGTTGAAAGAGTAGCGTTTCGGGTGAGTGGGAAATCAGATACTGAACCCAGATAGAGGGTTCTGGACTGAAGAGTCAAAAAGGCATGTGTAACTACTTGTCTGTTGGAAGCTGGGGTCTACAGTGGGCCATGTAATGGGACAAGTTATCACCATAAAAATTGTTTTGTTGAAAGTTCAACTGAAATTTGTGTTGTCATCAAAGGTGAATTTACTTTCTTACATTATATTTTGGAACATAAATAATGTTGCTTCTACAAATTTAGGGAAAATAGTGTTCCAATAGGAATTTTGTGTTCCTGATTCAGTGGTAGAAAATCAAGTCACTTCACTTCAGGGTTAGATTTTAAAAATTAGTGTCACATTTTCATCATTCTCTATTTTAAAGCTAATGTATACAGAAAATTATCTTGTAAAGTTCAGTTGTTAAAAAATGCCTTTGAGCCAGAATGTTTTAAAATCTGAAGTCATATAGCAGAGGTAGTGAGGGGTAGGTTGCAATCTGACTGAAATATACTTTCCAAAGAAATTTTTATTTTGGAAAGACATAAAAGTTTTAAACAGTTTGAATAATTTCATAAAGGGGAATAAATTGGCTTATGTAAAATGGTGTTCTATGGATTCCCTCTCATAATGTTTTCTTAGTGTTGCCAGCATTTATTTAATTAATTTGTAAATTATATTGAGACCTTTGGCCCCAAACTGTAATGAAACTGCAGACTACTTTTGCATTATGATTTCTAAAAGAGCTTCTCTATGACTCTAGGGACAAACATTATGTGGGATGTTGCCATCATGAAGGTAATAAAAATTTGCTTTTTGTAATTTCTTCTATATTTGAATTAATTTTAATCACCAATGTGATTGCATTTTATATGCATGTATCATTCACCCTTGTAATATCAACTGTCATTCTACCCTAGACCTGCTAGATTTTGTTTGTTCATTAATTTTTCAGATGAGAGTTCCTTTTAAAAGAACCACATAGGGTTTGAAGGTAAGGAGTTAAAATTCCCATAAGACTTTTAACTGATTAGAAATCACTCAGGGGTGAGCAAGTTTGCGTCAAAAATGACCAATGTGGGCTAAAGAGTCTTATCTGTGTCTTGGCTAACTGCCAAGAAAGAAAGGATGCCGTCTGAATATAAAGATACCATACATATAATTTTGCTTATTTTGTTAGAAGTACAATTTGGGGGCTTGATCATTTCATTGATCTCCCATCCCCTCACCTACCAGAGTTAGACAGATTTTTTATAAAATGCTTCATTTTAATTGTATTTTTTGCAGCTCATGAGAGCTTTTAATGATGAGATTAATTAACATGAAATTAATTAATATGAGAATAACTTAATTATAAACCATTTTTATTTATTCCATTCAGAAGCCTGAAAATTCTCCGTATATTTCTTGAAAAAATAAACACAAAAATCAGGATTATAACTACTTGCTTCTTTGTCATAATCTTAGACATTTGATATTTCCCCCATAATTTATTAAAAAGGTACTCTATTTCCCTTAGACACAATTTTAATCATTTTAGGTAGCTTATTAGTACAGCTATAAGTAATGGATATTCATCATGTTTGAAAATATTTGGATCCTATTTGAATCCCTTCCAACTATTCATTTCTCAACTTCATGTACTTTAGGCATTCATACTATGCCGCCTTTCTTAAGCAAAAATCCATGAAGCATTCAAAATTTAATTATCTTTATTACTTTAGATTTGTGTTATAACTACAATTAATTCACTACCAAAGCCCTAAGTAGAACATTTTTCTGCTCTTATTTCTGCTCTGTTTTACAAACATTAAGAAACTTTAGGGTTTCTGGGAGAGTCTATCTCATGTAAAGAGTTTCATAACACATCTTCCCAAAGTGTGCCACTTTGGCATGTGGATTATTTTGAACTGAAGACAATTAAAAGCCAGGAGATTCAAGAAAAGAGTTTTGCCTTTCTCACAAATTACTTAAAAGAATTTAGATAGGGGGTCTGGCCCAGAATGAGAGCTCTTACCAAGAGATCATTTTTATCTGAATGACCTATCTATATGGCAGGACAAACATCTAATTAGTAAACATCTGTTCTTATCACTCTGTGAATTATCCTCCACCCCTTTGAAGCCTTGGACCCCTATCCCATTTCGTAGGTCAGGATTGCATATAAACTTCAATTGCCTGGGTTGCCCTTGAATCTCCTTGCTTTGAGGAGGCCCCATAGTATGCAGTTTAATCCGTTTTTCTCTGGTTAACCTGTCTTATGTCAGTTTGATTAGTAGACCAGCCAAAGAATCTAGAAGGGGAGAGGAAAAGATTTCCCTTCCCTATCCCTGTATCATTTCCAGTAAAATTAGCCCTTTAATTAAATAATGTAGAGTGATTTATATATACCATTTGGTAAGATATTTTTAGGTCCTTACATTTACAAATACATTAAAAATGTGCTTGTCAGATTGTGTGTTCTAAGTTTAGACACAGATCATAATGCTCACATTTATACTAGATCAATTTATTTTCCTATACATACTGAATCCTTTTCTACAGGATTCTCTTGATCAGAATAGTGGCAGAAAGTTTTTGACAAACTATTGCTTCAGACAAAATCTTTTGGAAAAAGAAGGATGCAGATTTTTAAAGGATATTCCTAAGAAGCATGGGGTTTAGTATGTGATGAGAATTAGCCATTGTTACATTATTTAGACTATTACCATAAACTCTGTCCACAGAGTCAATACAAAATCGCTATGGATAAAATATAGAAGACTTACAAATCAAAAGGCAATGGAGTACAATTTGGATAAGGCATAAAAATCACTCAGGTGTGCTCCAGAAAAAGTGGTTTTTCTGTCATTGGAAAACAGGTTAATGTTAAAACCTGATACCACTCTGCTCAGCTCTAGTACACATTGAAAACAATTTGCGATGCATCCCTAGAGCTTAGAATCTGACATTTCATATCCTCCTCCACTAAAATGAATTTGTTTCTTAGTGAGTGGCTGATTACATATCCTGAATCTGGGAAAAATTGAACTCCTTGTTGTCAGATAATAACAACAGGCCAATATCCTCTTTGTTTATGGGTATTGCTCAAAGAAGTAAAAATATTCAAACTTAGACTTCCATTGATCAAGTTATATAAATTTAAATATCCAACCATGAATTATAATTACATATATTACGAGCAAATTAACTATTAAAAATCCATGAGCCGTTAATAGAGAAAAATACCTTTAAGTCTTTCATAAATGTAGTTGTAATATAAACATGAATAGAATAAGAAACATAATAGTCTTAACATATATAAAAAAGTATTTACAAATATGGAAGTCCTTTACTGTTTCTTCTATTAGTTATGACGTTTTAATGCCTTAGAGATATACTAACCAAGGTTATTAACAGTAACCATTTTAACCATCCCCATAACCCAATGGCTTAACAAAATAAAAGCTTAACACTGTAACTACATTTTTCTAGATATTCCTCTTGGGACAAGGGAACTAAAATCAAAACCAATTGGGAATACATCACAATAAAAAGCTTCTGCATAGTGAAACAAACATTCAACAAAAGTAAAAGGCAACCTACTGAATGGGAGAAATATTTGCAAATATCATATCTGAAAAAGGGTTCGTGTCCAAAATATATAAAGAACTTATAAACTCAACACTCAAAAAAAAAAAAAAAAACCAAGTAACCTAGTTAAAAAGTGGGCAGAAGACATGAATAGACATTTCTCCAAAGAAGACATGCAGATGGCCAAGGAACACATGAAAAATGCTCATCACTTATCAGGGAAATACAAATCAAAACTATGAGATATCACTTCACACCTGTTAGCATGGCTAAAATACACACACACACACACACACACACACACACACACAAGAAACAATGAGTGTTGGCATGGATGTGGATGAAAGGGAATCCTTGTGCACTTTTGGTGGGAATGTAAACTGGCGCAGCCACTGTGGAAAACAGTATGGAGTTTCCTTACAAAATTAAAAACAGAACTATTGTGCAATCCAGTAATCACACTATTGGATATTAACAACCAAAATACAAAAGCACTAATTCAAAAGGATACATACACCCCTATGTTAATTGCAGCATTATTTACGATAGCCAAATTGTGGAAGCAGCTCAAGTGTCCACTGATAGATGAATGCATAAAGATGTGGTATATATATACACACAACAAAATACTATTTATATAACCATAAAAAAGAATGAAATCTTATCATTAGCAACAACATGGATGAAGCTAGAGAGTATATGCTATGTAAAATAATTCAGAGAAAAACAAATGCCAGATAATTTCCCTCATATGTGGATTCTAAAAAATGAGTGAAGAAAACAGAGAGAGAGAGAGAGAGAGAGAGAGAGAGAGAGAAACCAAGACATAGACTCTTAACTACAGAGAACAAACTGATGTTCCCAGAGGGGAAGTGGGTGGGGGATGAGTGAAATAAGTGAAGGGGACTAAGAATACATCTATGATGAGCACCAGGTGATGTATAGAATTATTGAATCACTATATTGTACACCTGACTCTAATATCACACTGTGTGTTAACTATACCAGAATTACAATTTTTAAAAAAAAGCTTCTATTTCACTGAAGCAGGGTCTGACATGGTTTGGATAGCTCTTCATGTGATAGTATGGTTCCTCGGTGCTTCTGTGAGGTCTGTCCCTTTACTTTAAGCCTCATGATTCCAAGTTACTTCCGCTCACATTCCACTGAGCAGAATTAATCTCGTGGTCTACCTAACTGCAAGGGGGGGACAATGATGCAGAAGAGGAGTGGATATTCTTGAACCCTGCCACAATGACATGCATTTTTCTCTACATAAGGGATGGTGGGCACAAGAAACTAAGGAAAAACAAATAGTTGCAGAAACAGGAGCTATACGGAGAATAGTGAAGCTTCATCAGAATGAGTGTTCACATTTGATCATCAGGTAGAAAGTCCAACAACACAATGCCAGTTGATGAGTTAAGCACACTTCCTGAGAAAACAGCAAACCTACTGATAAGTCTCTCAGTTTGACAGAAACATTCTGGATAACACTTCTACCTATAATGAGGCATAGTAAAGTAAATGCCAACTAAGGCCATCCTGTAACCAAGATGGTTGTTACCAAGATGTAACCTGGATGGACACAGGTAAGCAGAGGGAGATATGGGTTCCAAGAACAGGCTGCAGTCTGAGTAATCCATTTGTGGTGGAAAGAGAAAATCACTATGAAAAAAAGAACAAGCCCAGCAAACACCTGTTCATGTCTTAATCACATAAAAATGGCCATTGTTCATGCCAAAAATAGAAAGAAACTATAAACTTGGATGAGCTTATATTTTATATCTATAGGATTGTTATAAAGATGGGAAAGCATAAAATTTGTTGTTCTTTGGCCTCAAAAACATGAAATATACAAGAAGAAATAGAAGAGGGGAAGAGGAAGAAGAAAGGAGGAGAAAGAAGGGGCAGGAAAAAAGAGAAAGAAATTATTTGATCCAGAGAATCAATATTAAAGTTTGAGCTTTGTAATATTATAAACCTATATATAATATATAAACCTATATATTATAGGTTTGTAACTATTTTTTATGATTTTGAGGATTTACAGACTCCATGATTATTTTTGAATGTGGTCTCATTTACTGAGCTGTACTGATTCCTAGAGTATGAGTGTGTGTGTCGGGGGATAGGGAGAGGGAAAGTGTATTAATTGCATAGTTTATGACTACAAGGGAAGAAAAAAAGAACTGAGCAGAACATAGTATGAAACGATCAAGAATTGAAGCACTAGGCATTAATAACAAGAACAGAGATGGGTGAGCTGGAAGATAAAATACAAAGCCATTTATTGACGCTGTGCTGTATTTTATTTTAATCACTGTGCTAGACACAGTGTGATCGGCTCACAAAAATTAAATAAATCAGAAAGTGCTAAAAATTAGGGGCAATCCATTTAAAGTATATAAAATATTATATCTCAGATGACATGAGACAAGTCACTGAATTCAACGGTTGGGCTGATAATAGTTTCAGTGGGTAGTCACTGGTAAGACTAACCTGGATATACATACGAAAATTTCTAAACATCTGTTTTTTCTGGGAAGTAAGGAGACTGTATATATGTGTGATTGGGGAGAAAGAGAGAGAACAAAGAAGTAAGGAGCAAAATTGGAAGCTGGTAGAAGTAAAATCATCCAGCCGACTATTGAATACAAAGAATGTGTGAAAGTTCATTTAAATGTGAAACTGTGCGCAATTTGCAAATATCTACTTTTTTTTTTGAGAGAGAGAAAGAGGGAGGGAGGGAGGGAGGATATTGGGCAGAAGGAGAGAAATAATCTTAAAGAGTCACCACACCCAGGATGGAGCTCAGCCTCATGACCTGAGACTGTGACCTGGGCCAAGATCAAGAGTAGGATGCTTAACCAACTGAACCAACCGAGCACCCCAATATACTTGTATATGTTAACTTACATAAACATCTAATGATTTGTAATAAGAGTCCTTTATGTAGGACTAAGAATATCTGTGAATTGGAAAAGATCTCAAGTTCAATGTGTTGCAAGAGACATAACACCTCATGAGAGGAATATTGTGGAAGAAGGGAACAATAAGAATATAAATTGACACATAGAAATATTCAACCAAAATTAATGACCCTGTCTGCACAAAAAAACAGTTCAGGGAATTGAATCTTTAGCATCCAGAATCCTTGATCTCCTTTCCCAGTTGATATGTTTTAAAGAAAGGCAACAAAAATTTACTCTGGTCAAGAAGGAAACCCCTAGAGTCTTTCATTTTTCCAAATTTCCCTAAGACTGTCCAGTTTGGTCATTCTGTGTGTGTGTTTACCTTGTATTAATGAAACACTTTCCAGATGTGTCACAGATCTCCTCAATCAATTATAAGGGTATGAACATTTGAAGCACGTGGGATTACATTTCAACGTTTTCTTGTTTGTTTTTTTTTTTAAAAATAGTTTATTGTCAAATTAGTTTCCACATAACACTCAGTGCTCATCCCCACAAGTGCCCTCCTCCATGCATATCCCCCTCCCCCCCACATCCATCAGTCCTCAGTTTTTGTCAGCATTCAAGAGTCTCTCATGGTTTGCCTCTCTCCCTCTCCCCCACCATTTCCCCCCTTCTTCTCCCCCTTGTTCCTCCGTCAAGTTCCTCCTAATCCTCCTATACATGCAAACATATGATACTTGTCCTTCTCTGCCTGACTTATTTCGCTCAGCATCACACCCTCAAGGTCCATCCATGTTGCTACACATGGCCAGATGTCATTCTTTCTCATTGCCATGTAGTATTCCATGGTATAGATAAACCACATCTTCTTGATCCATTCATCTGTTGATGGACACTTAGGCTCTTTCCATGTTTTAACTATTGTGGAGAGTGCTGCTATGAACATTGGGGTACATGTGCTCCTATGCCTCAGCATTTCTGTATCCCTTGGGTAAATTCCTAGCAGTGCTATTGCTGGGTCATAAGGGAGTTCTATTGTTAGTTTCCTGAGGAACCTCCACACTGTTTTCCAGAGGGGCTGTACCAGTTTACATTCCCACCAACAGTGTAGGAGGGTGCCCGTTTCTCCACATCCTCGCCAGCATCTAGAGTTCTCTGATTTGCTCATTTTAGCCACTCTGACTGGCGTGAGGTGGTATCTCAGTGTGGTTTTGATTTGTATTTCCCTGATGAGGAGGGATGCTGAGCATCGTTTCATGTGTCTGTTGGCCATCTGGATGTCCTCTTTGGAGAAGTGTCTGTTCATGTCTTCTGCCCATTTCTTCACTGGGTTGTTTGTTTTTCGGGCGTGTAGTTTGGTGAGTTCCTTATAGATTCTGGATATTAACCCTTTATCTGATATGTCATTTGCAACTATCTTTTCCCATTCCGTTGGTTGCCTATTAATTTTCTGGGTTGTTTCCTTGGCTGTGCAGAAGCTTTTAATCTTGATGAGGTCCCAACAGTTTATTTTTGCTCTTGATTCCCTTGCTTTTGGGGATGTGTCAAGTAAGAAGTTGCTGCGGTGGAGGTCAAGGAGGTTGTTTCCTGCTTTCTCCTCTAGGGTGTTGATAGTTTCCTGTCTCACGTTCAGGTCCTTTATCCATTTTGAGTTGATTTTTGTGCATGGTGTGAGAAAATGATCTAGTTTCATTCTTCTGCATGTTGCTGTCCAGTTCTCCCAACACCATCTGTTAAAAAGGCTGTCTTTTTTCCATTGGATATTCTTTCCTGCTTTGTCAAAGATCAGTTGGCTGTATACTTTTGGGTCCACTTCTGAGTTCTCAATTCTGTTCCATTGGTCTATGTGTCTGTTTTTGTGCCAATACCATACTGTCTTGAGGATGACAGCTTTGTAGTAGAGGCTGAAGTCTGGGATGGTGATACCTCCCGTTTTGGTTTTATTTTTCAGTATTACTTTGGCTATTCGGGGTCTTTTGTGGTTCCATACAAATTTTTGGATAGTTTGTTCTAGTTTTGAGAAGTATGCTGGTGCAATTTTGATTGGAATTGCATTGAATGTGTAGAGTGCTTTAGGTAGTAATGACATCTTAACTATATTTATTCTTCCTATCCATGAGCATGGAATGTTTTTCCATTTCTTTGTGTCTTCTTCAATTTCCTTCATAAGTTTTCTATAGTTTTCATCATACAGATCTCTTGTATCCTTGGTTAGGTTTATTCCGAGGTATTTTATGGTTTTTTGTGCAATTGTGAATGGGATCAGTTTCTTGATTTCTCTTTCTGTTGCTTCATTATTGGTGTATAAAAATGCAACCGATTTCTGTACGTTGATTTTGTACCCTGCAACTTGGCTGAATTCTTGGATCAGTTCTAGTAGGCTTCTGGTGGAGTCTGTCGGGTTTTCTATGTAGAGTATCATGTCATCTGCGAAGAGTGAAAGTTTGACTTCCTCTTTGCCAATTCTGATGCCTTTGATTTCCTTTTGTTGTCTGATGGCTGATGCTAGGACTTCCAGCACTATGTTAAACAACAGTGGTGAGAGTGGACATCCCTGTCGTGTTCCTGATCTCAGGGGGAAAGCTCTCAGTTTTTCCCCGTTGAGGATGATGTTAGCTGAAGGCTTCTCATAGATGGCTTTGATGATGTTTAAGTAGGTTCCTTCTATCCCAACTTTCTCGAGAGTCTTTATTAAGAAGGGATGCTGTATTTTGTCAAATGCTTTTTCTGCATCTATTGACAGGATCATATGGTTTTTATCTTTTCTTTTATTGATATGATGGATCACATTGATTGATTTGCGAATGTTGAACCAGCCCTGTAACCCAGGAATGAATCCCACTTGATCTTGGTGGATGATTCTTTTGATATGCTGCTGGATTCGATTTGCAAGGATCTTGTTGAGAATTTTTGCATCCGTATTCATCAAGGATATTGGCCTATAGTTCTCTTTTTTTGCTGGATCTCTGTCTGGCTTGGGAATCAGAGTGATGCTGGCTTCATAAAATGAGTCCGGGAGTTTTCCTTCGACTTCTATTTTTTGGAATAGCTTGAGAAGAATTGGGATTAATTCTGTTTTAAATGTCTGGTAGAATTCCCCAGGGAAACCATCAGGTCCAGGGCTCTTATTTGTTGGGAGATTTTTGATCACTGATTCGATTTCTTCACTCGTTATGGGTCTGTTCAGGTTTTCTATTTCTTCCCGTGTGAATTTTGGTAGTGAGTGTGTGTTTAGGAATTTGTCCATTTCTTCTAAGTTGTCCAATTTGTTGGCATATAATTTTTCATAGTATTCCCTGATAATTGCTTGTATTTCTGAGGGGTTGGTTGTAATAAGTCCATTTTCATTCATAATTTTGTCTATTTGGGTGCTCTCTCTTTTCTTTTTGATAAGCCTGGCTAGAGGTTTGTCAATTTTGTTTACTTTTTCAAAAAACCAACTCTTGGTTTCATTGATCTGTTCAATTGTTTCTTTGGTCTCTATGTTGTTTATTTCTGCTCTAATTTTTACTATTTCTCTTCTTCTACTGGGTTTAGGGCGTTCTTGTTGCTCTGCCTCTAGCTCCTTTAGGTGAGCTGTTAGATTTTGGACTTGTGCTTTTTCTAATCTCTTGAAATAGGCCTGGAGAGCAATGTACTTTCCTCTTAGGACTGCCTTGGCCGCATCCCATAGATTTTGAATTGTTGTGTTTTCATTTTCATTTGTTTCCATATATTTTTTAATTTCCTCTCTAATTGCCTGATTGGCCCATTCATTCTTTAGAAGGGTGTTCTTTAACCTCCATGTTTTTGGCGGTTTTCCAGACTTCTTCCTGTAATTGATTTCAAGTTTCAAAGCATTGTGATCTGACAGTGTGCATGGTATGATCTCTATTCTTTTATATTTATTGAGGGCTGCTTTATGTCCCAGTATGTGATCTATCTTGGAGAATGTGCCATGCGCACTTGAGAAGAAAGTAAATTCCCTGGCCTCAGGATGTAAAGTTCTAAATATATCCGTCAGATCCATCTGGTCCAATGTGTCTTTCAAGTCCATTATTTCTTTAGTGATTTTCTGTCTGGTTGACCTATCCATTGCTGTAAGCGGAGTATTAAAGTCCCCTGCTATTAGCACATTCTTATCTATAAGCTTGTTTCTGTTTGTGATTAATTGTTTTAGATATTTAGGTGCTCCCATATTCGGTGCGTAGACATTTATGATTGTTAGTTCTTCCTGATGGATGGACCCTGTAATTATTATGTAGTGCCCTTCTTCATCTCTTGTGATTGTCTTTAATTTAAAGTCCAGTTTGTCTGATATAAGTATCGCTACTCCGGCTTTCTTTTGATTTCCTGTAGCATGATATATATTTCTCCATCCCCTTACTTTTAATCTGAAGGTATCTTCCCGTCTAAAATGAGTTTCTTGTAGACAGCATATTGATGGATTTTGTTTTTTAATCCATTCTGCTACCCTATGTCTTTTGATTGGAGCATTCAGCCCATTTACATTCAGTGTTATTATTGAAATATGTGGGTTTAGAGTCTTTGTATCTTTTGTAGGGTTCATGTTTGTGGTGGTGTCTCTGGTATCTTTGTTCCTTGCAACCTTTCCTTCAGAGCATCCCCCTCAGGATTTCTTGTAGGGCTGGCTTCGTGGTGACAAATTCTTTCAATTTCTGTTTATTTGGAAAGGTTTTTATCTCTCCTTCTATTTTGAATGACAGGCTTGCTGGATAGAGGATTCTTGGCTGCATATTTTTACCGTTCATCACATTGAAGATTTCCTGCCATTCCTTTCTAGCCTGCCAAGTTTCAGTAGATAGGTCTGTCACCACTCTGATAGGTTTCCCTTTGTATGTTAGGGCCCTTTTCTCCCTAGCTGCTTTCAAAATTCTCTCTTTGTCCTTGTATTTGGCCATTTTCACTATGATATGTCGTGCAGAAGATCGATTCAGGTTACGTCTGAGGGGAGTCCTCTGAGCCTCTTGTACTTCCACATTTACTTCCTTCCCCAGGTCGGGGAAGTTCTCTGCTATAATTTGTTCCAGGACTCCTTCAGCACCTTTCCCTCTCTCTTCCTCTTCTGGGATTCCTATGATACGGATATTGTTGCGTTTGACCGTATCGCTGAGCTCTCGAATTCTTCTTTCCTGTTCCTGGATCAGTTTGTCTCTTTTTTTGTCAGCTTCTTGTTTTTCTATAATGGTGTCTTCTAAATCACTTATTCTCCTTTCTGCCTCTTCAATCCGTGCATTGGAGGCCTCTAATTTATTATGGATCTCATTTATCGCATTTTTTAATTCTTCGTGCCTATTTTTATTTTCCATTCTGTCTGTAGCCATAGTTTCTTTGATGTCCCCTATGTTTTTTTCAAGCCCAGCTATTAATTTTACCATTATTATTCTAAAATCTTGTTTAGTGATGCTGCTGATGTCTGTTTTGAGTAGTTCATTAGCTGTCATTTCTTCTTGGAGTTGCTTTGGAGGAGAGGTCTTTCTTTTTGTCATTTTAGTTAGCTTTCCGGCTCTTGTTGGTTTTAAAGACTTGTTATGCTCTCTGTTTCTATGAGCGCTGCTATATCCAAGAAGACTCTTTGACTTTCCAGGGCCTATCCTTTCAGAGAGTGTTTTTTGAATGGTATCCCTTGGTCTCTCTTGTTGGGACCTTGGTTATTTTATTTTCCTATTCGTAGTGATATTTGGGACTCTCCACCTTGTGCACTCTAGCTTGTTTCTTGAGGTAGCCCTGGAAAAGAAAACAGACAGACAAACACACAGGGAGCAGGAGCACACAAACGCACAGGCTAATTCAACTAACATGCAAAGCGAGAGGGAAAACCAAAAAGTTAAGAGACAAGACGGAGGAGGCAGGGCGAATAATAGGGAGTATAAAATACATAAAAGAATCAAAAAGGGGAAAAGAAAAGGAAAAAAGAAGAAAACCGATGCACAAAGAACGGTTTAAAGCATATACCTGGATTTCCCAGCTACAGTTAAATAGCCGTGTGTATGCAGTGCTGGTTGAAGAGCAGAGAGAAAGAGAGAGAAGGCAGGGCGGGATGAGGCACAATTGGAAATAGAATGAACAGGCAGAAGGGATAAGAAGCTTTTTTCAAAGAGGTAAAGGGTAGAATATGGTTGGATAGGTGAGAGAAGGGTGCTGGAATTATCCAGAGAAACTATATAGTCTAATTACTCCTGAGAGAGCTGAAAATGTCGGTAGGTGTAGAATTTACATTTACAGAATGGACTCGTTGTGATTGTTTAAGCAAGCTGGCAATCAGAGTTAATCAGGTCAATGTTCTGGGGAAAAAAGAGAGAAAAGAGAAAGAAGAAGAAAAAAAGAAAGAGAAAAAAAAGGGCGAAAAAAAGAAAGAAAAAAAAGGGGAAAAAAACAAAAAAAAGGAAAAAAAAAGGGAGGAGGGCACCTCTCAGGCAGGGATGGGCGTGGTGTGATCCAATGCCTCAGGCGGGAGCTCTGCCTTGGCTGTTTTGGGGAGGAGAGTGATGGTGCTCCAGTCCCTTCTCGAACCAAGCGCTGCACCTAGATTTTTTGGGCGTGTAAACTCCCCATACCGGGGGCGCAGCCAAAGTTGGTTGCACTCTTCAACCCAGGCCAGTCCCAATCTCCAAATCCCCGTCCGCGCGCCCCGCTGAAGTTGCCTTAGACACAGCTTCCCAGGCAACCCCCTCGGGCAGTTCCAGGCCCCCTGTGGAGCTCTGGTGGTGGAGTCAGAATCGCTGCTTCCTTCTCTGGGTCAGGCTAGTGAGCAGGGGCGGGGGCTTGCCCGCAGGTTGTTCTGAGCCCGAGCCCGCTGGAGTGAGGAAAACTGGGTCCCTCTATGGCTCATCACCTGAAACAGGAACTCACAGGCTAATTTCCCAGTTTTTAGTTCCTTGCCTTCTCTGTCGAGTTCCATTCAGCCATGGGCGCGGACGCCCGGTGTCTGCGAGGCTCTTTCAGGGGCCCCAGCCGCCCGGGAGCTACAAATGCAGCAGGCGCGCCACCACTCTGAAGTCCAGCCTCCAAGAGCCAGCACAAAGAAGCAGTTTGTGTCTCAGCCCCCCGGGACCAGTTGGTGCGAGAGGACCTGGTAAGCAGGTATTTGGCAAGTACGGTCTTTCTATGCACCGAGCGGAGGTTTTTCTCCCCAGAGCGGAGGTTCTTCTGTTTCGGACTCTCTCCTTTTCCCCTCTCACTCCCCGTAGAGGGTAGAGGAGGATCGCCTCCCACCCTGGAGTCTCCGATCCCGGCCCGATTTTATCTTCCCTGGTTCGCACTCACGTTAGAAGGCTCTCTCAGTGGATTCTGCGTCCTTTTTCTCCCAATCTCTCAGGTTTTGTAAGGTTTCCAATGGCTTCAGATCTTTTCTGTGTGATGTATGGGCGCGAGTGCAAGTACGGAGCTCCTTACTTCTCCGCCATCTTGCCCTCTCTCCCTACATTTCAACATTTGAAAAAGACTGACCTATTCGCGGCGTAATAGACTTGATAAACATCTGCCACTATTTGTTTTTGCCAAACCTAAGCACATTTATGAAGGGCAAGGAGATAGACCCCTTACCATTTTAAAACTTTAAAATGTTTATAAGAATTGAGGAACAGATGATTTCAGGACATTTCAGATTAGCTTCCTGACGCTTACTTCCTGGCCAAAAAGATCTATTTAGGGGGAAAAAAAACTGACCAAATATAGGAAAAACAAAGCCACAAATATAGTTTGCAAGTAAGTGAAGGTGATGAAGAATTCAGACTTTTTAACCAATCAGAGATGGTCCAGATGTTTGGTTTGGTAAGCAAATAAACTTTCAAACAAATTCACCTATGGCATATACCCATATAGGTGAGACAAAAGTAAATTTCTTGAAGCATTCTCACCACTGTCCATGGCATTCCTCTGTAGGAGGATGATTGGACCCTAGGAAAAAACTATGGGAAGACAATACAGGAAAGACAACAGGAGCAAGCTCTTTTGGTCAGCATTTAAGAGAAAGTTCTGATTTAACACACTAGCACACTAGAAAATCATGACTGTGTGAAGAGAAAAGACAGTTTCCACTATTATCTATTCTTTATAAACCAGAGGTCTTTAGGAATCAGACAGCTTTCTTTCTATAACTTCAAAAGCAAGCTATAAAAAAAAATGTTACATTAGAACTCTTATTGTCTGGTCCCCACAGCTGGACTCCAGTAATACACATGGAAATATTTATACATACTTTTGCACGTACTTAGTACTTAAATGTCTAATCCTTGCAACAGAACTATAAACCGTGAAGAAATTTTAAAGAATTTTTTATTTGAAACATCCTTTTCCAAATGCAACAGCTGGTTTGAAGTACAAGACCAGATACAAGTGTACTTTCTACCAAATTAATAGAGGCCTAAGTTAGGGAAATTTAAAGAAATTAGTGATAATTTCTCAATTAGCACTAGCAGGGTCTTAATTAAGCTGATTATAGGGTTGAGCAAGAAAAACACAAAGCATTAATCATTTATATTACTCCATAGTTGTATAAAACTGGAAATCAAGTTATAGAATTACCACTAGATTTCCAGACATTTTAGCAATTGATGTTTATGGACAGTCATTTTTCATCTAGAGGAGGGAAAAAAAGTAAATTGAGGAGACTGTGAAATAAATAATAGGATAAGAGAAAGGATTAATACAATAACTTATGCATTCTGTTGCATGAAATTTTACTTAATGAAAAAACAAATATGGAAAATGAATCTTTCCTAAATTTGATTATGGATTCAGATTGTTTTAGATCAATTTAAAATAGTCTGCTTCCAAGTTTCACTTATATTTGACTATAAATTACTGATTACTTTCTTTTATTATTGAGTTGCTTTAAAACATAAGGCAATTGTACTTGCTTTGGCAGCACATATAAGGCCATAGTTCTTTTATGTTTGGTAATAAAAGATTCTAATGTATCATTACCAAATTTTTATTTATCTCACTAAATTACAATGTCATTTTTGGTTCCAGTACTCCTGGGCCATTAATTCATCTTGATTTAGAATGAACTGAAATATTATTCTGACCAATAATGACAGACATCTTGATAGAACCTAAAATCAGATTAATAAAGGGCTAGTTTGCCCTTCTCAGGAAACAGAGCCAATTCAGACCATCTATTGATATGTGCTCTTGGGAGTGAAGAAGCACATAATTTGTTCTTTAAGGCTTATGTCTTTCATCTATGTAAGAAATCTAACAAGGCTAAACTATCACCAAGAATTTGTCACAAGAATGGTAGTTAAGGTTGGTTTAACTATAGTGTGCATATAGGTCAATAACCACAGATAAATGTGATAAAAGTGATTTAAAAATAAATATTTTTTAAGGGGCGCCTGGGTGGCTCAGTTGGTTAAGTGTCATGATCGGCTCAGGTCGTGATCTCATGGTTCGTGGATTTGAGCCCCGTGTCAGGGTCTTTGCTGACAACTCAGAGCCTGGAAACTTCTTTGGATTCTCTGTTGTCTCCTTCTCTCTCTGCCCATCCCAGCTCACACTCTGTCTCTCTCAGTCTCTCAAAATAAATTTTAAAAAATATTTTAAAAATTAAAAAAAAACATTTTCTAAGATTATTAAACCTAAGTTTAGAAACTTAACTCACTACCCATAGGAATTTTTAAAGTTACTTCCTTTTTTGTTTTCAGTAAAGAAAATAAAGATCTAGAAACTTCTTTCTCTTGCATGAGCACTAGTTGGTAGAGAAAAAGAAACCTGCATTGTCATTTGGCCCTAACGCAGCATAACAGAGAGGCCCTTATCACAAGAGTCCAAAACTGTCTTTAAACTTTTGCCAAAAATATATTTTGAAAGGGAAGCACCACCAGCCTTTCCCAGAGAGAAATGTTGGCCATTGATGCCCTTCTCAGTAGGACGTAAGTGGAACTGAGAGCAGTCGGAGATGGAACAGCAAGAGAAAAACCCTTTTTTTCCAGGTCCGTGATTGTTCCCAATTGCCCTGTAAGGAAAGCCTGTGCAGAATACTGTATGAGATCCCTGTATTCCTGTGTGATTTTTGTCCTGTTTGGCCATTGCCTGAAATAGAGTCTATGGCATCCTCCGCTACTGCAAGCCATCAGCACCCAAGCTGTGCTTCTGCAGAAGAGGAGATGATCAGTGACATACAAGGCGCATCAGCAACCATGCCACCTTTTTGTTTTAACGTGTGATGTTAGTTTCAGGTGTACAATGTACAGATTCAACAATTCTTTACATTACTCAGTGCTCATCATGAGAAGTGTACTCTTAATTCCATCACCTATGTCATTAATGCCCCCCCCCCCCCCCGCCTGGGATTCATGTTTGTTCTCTGTAATTCAAAGTCTATATCTTGGTTGATCTCGGGTTTTTTTTTTCCTTCTTGAAATCTATGATCCCATTTGTTTTAAAAGTCAGGATTCCTGATTCGTGTAATGTAAAGAGAGAAAGCAAAGAGAAGGAAAAAAACGTTACAAATTACAAAGTGCCATTAATTTTAAGACTCATGCTTTCAAATAATTAAAATATGAGAACATAATTTTAAATTGCTAAAGTATAATAAACTGCTCTTCTCAAATCTCGAGGCATTTCACTATATAGATGATATCACAGAATAATCTGGCCACAGGGAATATAGTATAGCAAAAGTAAATCAGCCTCTCTTTTTAAGATATCATCTATACAAAGCAAGTAGAATGCACCAAAATGAGAAATTGTGAAACCACTTAAAAGACAAACCCTCCCTACCCCCTAACTCCTTTACTTATTTAACCATCTCACATATAATCACTGATAATGGCATTTTACCAAGATACTCAAGTGATTCTTGAGCACTTTAAAATTTGAAATGTGCCAGAGAGAACACACAATGTACTGTCCCTAAAAGCGCAGGTAAGAGGTACGAAGGTCTACTAACAGCTAGCCTGTGAAAGATGCTAATCTGTTCCATTCTGTGAAATAATACAATTAACATAGAACTTATGAACCCATGGTGTTTCCAACTGCTACTTGGAGAACGTGTTTAAACACCAAAATTTGCTGAATACAAGATACTGTTTGTCTCTCATAAAGAATATTTCAAGTTTCACAGATTACGTATTGGGAGAAGTTTTTGTTTTATGGATGTTACAGTGAGGTATTTTACTAGAGTACCTCTAAAAACTATTCTGAAAATAAAAATTATGTACATATACATGTCCACATGTTTAATTATTCACTGTATTTTCACTTACAGTTTAGGCTATCTAAAGAAAAATATGTTTTTGCCTGTTCTAATTTTAAGATTTTTAAGTAACCTTTATACCCAATATGGGGCTCAAACTCATGACCTCAAGATCATACATGACCTGTTCTACTGACAGCTAGCCAGATACCCCTGCTTGTTCTAATTTCTGAAGCAGTAAAAACAGTGAAAGCATTTCCTATTTTATGTCCTCTCTAAGAATATTTTGAAGTACAGGGATACGCATACCACATTCTAATCTGATTATTTAAAACTTCCCCCATTTCTTTTTTTTAAACCATTTTTTAATAGTTTTTATTTATTTTTGAGACAGAGACAGAGCATGAGCAGGGGAGGGCAGAGAGAGAGGGAGACACAGAATCTGAAACAAGCTCCAGGCTCTGAGGTGCCAGCACAGAACCTGATACGGGTCTCAAACCCACAAACCACAAGATCATGACCTGAGCCGAAGATGGACACTTAACCGACTGAGCCACCCAGGTCCCCCACAACTTCTCCCATTTCTTACTTCTCCCTCACTTCTTAATCATCTCTCTTATAATTAGTAGAAATAAACAGTAAATAAATCAAATTGAAAAGCCTATCTATGTAAAATAATTAATTTAAAAATTGAGTATGCCTGGGCAGCTTAGTTGGTTAAGCATCTGACTTAGGCTCAGGTCATGATCTTGTAGTTCATGAATTTGAACCTTGCATGGGGCTCTGCATTTACAAGTGTTTAGGATTCTCTCTCCCTCTCTCTCTGCCTCTCCCCTACTTTCATGCTTGCTCTCTCTCAAAATAAATAAACTTTAAAAAAAAAAAAAGCCTATTATATGTATTTGAAAGAGAAAAATATATATCAAAATTAACCAAACATGTGCTTTCTAAATCAATCATACTCAGTTGTAAGTCAATGGTACATGATTAAACCCACATTCCAAAAATGATTGAAATATTCTCTTTGTCGTTAATAAATAACGACAGATTATTTATTATCAGATGGATGCTGATAAGAAAGAAAAGCACCTCACGCAGCTATACTGCAGCATGCTCCCTCTCACCTACCACGTAGACCTCACCAATACTCATTTACTCTACGTTTTGGTAGGCAACACAGAGAGCCTCTAGGAACTGCGGTATTCTCATCTACCGCATTAGTGTGGCGATGTTTACCTTAGGTTTCTGTTGGGGGAACTGACTGCCGATCCTTAAGCCCCCAAATAATGGTGAGTTCCCTTATCTTTTTCTCCTTTCACATCAGTTTTATGTTATTCAGAACAACTGGGTTATGTAACATGCACACAAAATCTTGCTATGTTTTATTTCAACTAGAGGAGAAGCGGGGATTCTGTGTAATCAATGAAGTAACACATATAAATCACCCAGAACAGCCCTGAGCGTGTGATCGGTACTCAACAAGTGTTCATTAAAGCTTATCCTTTTTATTTTTTCAAATCAGAAAGGAATGCTTTTGTCACAGAGGATCCAGAGTAATTCCCTTCTACTTCCCACCCTCCAGCTCCAAGGGGTTGAGCCTTCAGTTTGCATATAAGGAGCGGGATATCTGTGTGTCTTGGACATTTTTATCTTCATTCAGTCATGTGATAAGACATAATTTTACTCTGTGTTCCTTCAAATGCAATTGGGGTAAGTAAATATGTCCAGGCTACAAAGGAAAAATAGTAGGAAATACGGATTTTTTTTTTTCAGATACCAAATCCTTTGTGTCGTTTATTTATTTATTTTTTAAAGATTTGGGTTACTAAAATTTGCTTTTGTGAAGATAAAAGATGTTCAGCTTCTTCCAGGTAAGACACAAAAAAGAACTAAAAACACTGAATTCCCAGTGTCAGACACACAAAAAATGTTCATCATTGGAGGCTTTCAGAGAGCTAACAGGATCAGTTACATTCAGATTTTGTGCATGACCCAAACACGTGGACATGAGGAGACAAAGGTCAACAGCTTGCATGAATGGGACTCAATACTTGACAAAGCTGACAAATAAGGGTAACTTTAACCCAGTTGTCCAGGATAAAATGAGAAAAGGATCATCAAGCCCTTCAGAGCTGCGATAAAAGGCTTTATCTATGTACATTTTGAAAATAAAGCCAGTTACAAATCATTCTTATAAATCTATTGAACAGCTTCAAATAGAATCACCATGAATGGGTTTTATGTAAATGAGAAGTGACACATCAGAGCCTAGGCCGTAAGTTCTTCAGGGGATATTCATAACATTTTCATTCATGCCTCTATACTTTTTATATATTTATTCATCTCTCCAGCCCCATCCTACTTTGGTAAGGAATGGAAAGACAGCTGTTTTGGAAATTCTTTGCCAAATGAAATATCTGTTATTTACACCACTTTTCATCCCAGAGGAAACAAGAGAGATGATCTCAGCTGATCTAAAACATATTCATTAAAGGCAGAGAGATGTATCATTTTTCCTTCTCCTACTGTTCAGAAAAAAACAGGAAACATGATGAGGATTACACTGATTGCATCCAAAGCAAGAAAGATAATAGTGGGAAAATCTCCTGAAGGCTTCTAATAGCTCTATCCACTAATTACTGCAATAAACAAAATCTTACCATCAGTAAAAATCATAACCAGTGTTTACTGAATACGTACAATATTCCAGTCATTGTGAAAACTATTATTATTTAAATTAATAATGATACCCTGAAGTTGCTATAAAGGGAGTACTGTTGTCTTCATTTTCAGATGAGGGAACTGGTTTATATCAATAAATGTTTGATTAGTACCGATTCCAATTAACAAACTACTATGACTTACAGTCTTAAACTCTAATGATTTTCATTTGTGAGACCCATCACCCATCTCCTACCGGATACTTTAAGAAATAGTGGAATGCTTTTGTTTTTATTTTTTGTTTCCAATGTAATGTTTGGGTATGGTGCTACTGTGTTTAGCATACAAAAAGAAATGTTAAGCATTCTGTAATACATAGAATTGTTGTAGACGGGGAAAACATTTTTCGATTCTAAGTATACATCTATAAATATAAAACCCACTATGATTTGAGTAGAGAACCAAGCTATTTGGAATTATTTTTGCAAGAACCGAATAAACAAACTTTTCTGGTATACAATTACACTGCTACATTTTGAAATTTTACCAAGAGTTAGTCATCATTTTATCATACCAAAACTACCATGCTTAAATTGTGGTTGGAATCATCAATTTTTCCCAAATTGATGTATATTAGACATCTGAAAAAGAACCCATCTTCCAAATGATAAAAGTGATAAGGTAAAATTCCAAATGATAAAATGTGATAAGGTAAAATTCATTACTGATTGGTCAATATTGTTTCAGCTTTACATTCTAATGATAAATACCCCTTGATGTTGATGGATTATCCTTTTTAAATATTGGTGAATTGAACTCAATTCAAGGATTTTTGCAACTCAGTTCATGAGGCATACTGGTCTTTATTTTTGTCTGGTTTTGGAGGCCTCATAAAATGAACTGAAAAATACTCTTTCCTATTTTCTTTTCAGGGAGTGTCCATGTTGAATTGGTTTTCTTTCTTTCTTGCACATTTGGCAGAATTTGCCTATGAAGCCATCTGGGTCTGAAGATTTCTTTGTAGGAGAGTTTGTAATTACAAATTCTATTCTGTAAAAGATGTACTAGTTATGCTATCTACTACTTCTTGAATAAACTTTTTGGTGTCTATCAAAATTTTTTTCTGTTCTCTATATTAAATCTCTTGCATATTTGAAAAATATCTCATTTTCCTTTTAATGTCTGGGATAAATATAATGATAATTATTCTTTTACTTATTTTATTTGAAACTGGTAATTTATAATTTCCTCGGTCTTCTTGATCAGTCTTGTTAAACAGATTTTATTAATCTTTTCAAATATCCAGGTTTTATTTTATTTTTATTGTTTTTCTATTTTTAATTTTTGCTATTATTGTTGCTTTGGACTTAATTTTCTCTCCTTTCTAGATTTAAACTTTGAATCTTAGGTTTTTGATTTACAACATTCTTTCTTCATTAATAGGAGTATTTAATATGGATAATTCCAGTTACACTAGGGTGGTATAAGTTCAGGAGCACCCATATCTCCCACCAGTTACATCTAAAAATTCTGGAATTAAATCCCTAAAAGTTAGGTACAAAGAAAATCACCAACATGGGTGTGAACAGTTCCTTTTACTTCCTTAGTGCTATGGTAACTTTGGTTTCCTGCTTCCTTTCATCTATAGCGTGAAAACACAACTATATTCTGCTACACATTTGGTAGAATACTGAAAGTATTAATTGTTGTCTCACTTTTCATGGAACTAGCTAAGAATAAAGATTTTGTGTATTTATGTTTCTCAGTTCCTTTCCCTAAGTAAGAAATATAGTCAAGCCTTAAATTCTGAAAATTCTATCTTTCCTACTTTCCTAGAGAAAATATTCCAATACAGCAGTTCTCTTTTTCCAAAGAACTGACATTAAGGAATTAAGTGAGGTCGTACGCATCAAGTACCAGGACTAAAACCATCAGGCCTGATCTTTCATACTCCTTGAACAACAATAACATGACAGGAGAAAATGTGGGATATATTATCTATAAATAACCATTCTTAATTAAGGTAAATATTTATAAGGTAAATGATCATTTGCTAAGCTGTGAGATTCAACAACTGATCTAGAAAGGAAGTCACTAACTAGAATTTTTGTAATGTTCGAAAAAAGATTTAAACAATAGCAATTGAAAAATAATTCCAAATGATCAAGACATTTCCAGTCAATTAATTTCTCCTAATGTTAAATCAGAATCATAACCAGAATATCAGAATCAACCTGGAGTATTAGTTGAATTAGAGGAGAGATGGAGAAAATATCTTAATTCTCATACAAGTTCATCAAGGACTCTGATGTTCATTCATAAAGACCATCTTAAAGGTAGAATTTCCTTACATGGATTATCATGAAGAAGACATTTTAAAATCAGAATTAGGGGTGCCTGGGTGGCTCAGTAAGTTAAGCCTCTGACTTTGGCTTAGGTCATGATCTCACAGTCCGTGGGTTCGAGCCCCGCCATGGACTCTGTGCTAAAAGCTGAGAACCTGGAGCCTACTTCAGATTCTGTGTCTCCCTTTCTCTCTGCACACACTGCCCCCCTCACTCTCTCTCAAAATAAAGACATTTTTTAAAAAGTTAAAAGAAAACAGTATTAGAGTCTGATCATTTTTTAGAGTTGGCATGGGAATAACTGTTAAAATGAATGTTATCTCCCCCATCCTAAGTAGCATTGAATAATAGAAAGAGAAGTTGTTGCTCAACAAAACTGGCATGAGGGAGAATCTTATAATATCAAAATACGTTAAAATATAAAGGTCAATCAGAAGGTCCTTGTATACTAGATTAAGTGTGGAGGAAAATCCAGTATTAAAGTTATCTACAGTTCAGATATCTACATTTTAATGTGATATCCAACTAACATTATGTATTTTTCTTGAATTGTTTTTTACAATTTAATGAAAATCCTTCTTCGCCTATGCATAATGAGTTCCTGATTTGTGTTTGTTCCCTGGCTTTCTAAAGACATACATTTGGGATAAGCAAATTTTTTAAAGCGTTGCTTCATATCACCTGATGGCCATCCTTTCTTTCCTCAGCACAAATTAAATTTTGTTCAAAAACATTTGGCTGATTTGTCTTGAATAACTCACTATTAGAGAAACTGGGAGCTATTCCTGTCAACAGTTACCTTATTCTCCATTTCAGAACTTTATATTAGGAAAGAAAAACAATGTGTCATTGTTGTACTTGTTAGTGAACATTCAACTGGAGAAAACCAGTACACATATTAGAAAACAGAGTAACTCGCTGGGAAATGATTAGTTTATTTATTGTAGTCAAAAGCATGACTCTTCAAATAAGTGACAGATTTGAAGTACAGTGGATGTAACCATTTTTGTACATCCAGTAAAATGTAATTTGGGAATTCGTTTCCTCAGTGATAATAAATCCTTATTTCCTTTGTGAAATAATGGTATGTGCTGTTTGGCTGCCATTGCATCCGACTTAATTTGACTTAGCAGAAACTCCAAGAATTTATTCATTCATATTTGTAAACTTCATCTAAGCAATAAACCAGCCCATATGGCATCCCTCAAGGACCTTGAAATGACTGTGAGACTATAAACAGAACAGATTAAGTTTACATTGTATTTATTTGCAGTTTTAGCCTTTGCGAAAACAGAATTTTATGGAACATTCTTTTATCATACTTAGCGAGTGAAAGATGAATTTGATCTGCTAGCACTTACATGCAGCCTAGCCTATGAAATATAGGCCTGTTTAATAAAGGTAGTGAATCAAAAGTGAAATCAGCAATTACACCAATACAAGTGAACATGTACTCTCCAACTCATGGTTTGACCTAAGTATTTTATTTTTCATCTGATCATCAGCCTATCCATCATTTACTTTTTGTTTTAGAGGTTTAACTTGATTGAAAACTAATCATAAATTTGATTTATAACCTACTTTTATACATAATTATGTATCATTCAAATAATCATATACAAATGGCAGAACAGGTATTACTGTTTCTGGGGTTTTTTTTGTGAACATTGAAACTCAGAAATATTTACTGATTTGCATAAGGTGAACAGCTAATATTATGCAGAGTCCAAATTCCATTCCACATCTTATAGTTTCAAGAGTTTTTTTTTTTTTTTAATGTTTTATTTTTTGAGAGAGAGAGTACAAGTTAGGGAGGAGCAGAGACAGAAGGGGAAAGTGGAGGGGAATCAGGCTTTGCACTGAGAGGCTGACAGCAGGGAGCCTAATGTGGGACTGAAACTCATGAACCTCAAGATCATGACCTGAGCTGAACTGGGATGCTCAACAGACTGAGCCACGTCGGCGTCCCTAATTTCAAATCTTTTGTTCTTTTATTCTCAGTCTCTTACCTAAGCCAAATATTCATTCTTGCTCACCAATCTTCCTTTCTGACTACTTCTCCCTTCCGTATCTAGTATATCAAAGTTCCCATTCCTCACGCCTGTGCTGATACCCTTTCCTTCTCTTAACAAAGGATCCTACCATCTATTTCATATAGAGAACAATCAAGAACATCAACCACATCCATTTCTCTTACCAGAAGTTATCTGCACTACCCACTATGTCCTTTTGCAGCATCAAAGGAACCTTGATCTACTCTCACTCAAGACTGATTATTTAACACCTATGTCTTTTTTTTTTTATTTATGATTTTGAGAGAGACAGGGACAGCACGACTAGGGAAAGGGCAGAGAGGGAGAGAGAATCCCAAGCAGGCTCCATGCTCTACGTGCAGAGCTCCATGTGGGGCTCCAATGCATGAAACTGTGAGATCATGACCCCAGCTGAAACCAAGATTCAGATGCTCAACCGCTGAGCCACCCAGGTGCCCCTCAACATCCATGAGTTGTTTTTTTTTAATTTTTTAAATGTTTATTTATTTTTTGAGAGTGACACAAAGTGCGAATGGGGAAGGGGCAGAGAGAGAGGGAGATCGGAATCTGAAGCAGGTTCCAGGCTCCAAGTTGTCAGCACAGAGCCCAATGCAGGGCTGTAACCAGTGAACCATGAGATCATGATCTGAGCCAAAGCCTGTCGCTTAACCAACTGAGCCACTCAGGCACCCCACAACATCTACTAGGTCTTTAAAATAATCTCTCATTTTCTTTGGGAATATCTGGCAGTGCTGTGTTTTCTTCTTTGTTTTTGTCTGTACTTCATTCTCTTCCATATATAACAAGGTGGTGGGGGAACCAAGAAAAATGGAAAAAAAAAAAAACAACAGAAGAGCCCCACGTTGGTTCTACTCACCAATTTATTTCTCTGTGCTGTAAAATATAGGTTTCAAGACAAAAACATTATCAATCACTCTACTTCTCATTTTCCACTTCCTCTTCAAGTCACCATAGTCAGGTACTCCTCCAGTGATTTCCTCAATTGCTAGTCAAAAGCTATTTGTCACCCTATTCAACTTCTCTGCAGCATTTGATACTTCATCAATCCCTTCCTCTTGATCTATCTTCTGTGGCTTCTTTTTCACCTCTCTTTATGACAACTGACGTTTCCAGAACTCTGTCTTTGACTCTCTTCAATTTTCACGATATATATTCTTTCTAAATTATTTCTTCCATTTGTATGGCAACAGCTACCACCTATAGACTCACTTAATAAAGAATTAACTAAAATTTATGATTCCCCTAACTTAATATAGAATTGTAACTAGGATAACATGTATAGCTGGGTTCTACATTTCTTAGCTGTGAATGAAGCTCTGCCAATGTCATGTGAGCTTATAGCGTGTCTCCTTGCCTTTTAACTGGGTGGAATGCCCAAATACTCTTGTGTTAGAATGACCTTTCCTCAGTCTCTGACTCCCCTCCGCCTCCATCCACCTGGAAAATACCCATTTAAGATTCAGCTAATAGAAATCTTTTCAATGAAAACTTTGTCACTGCAGAATTCTTATTCCCATATCAATCTTGGCTCCCACCACACTTGTCTCATTCTAGACTGTAAGCATTTCAAAGTCAAAAGACCATATATTGTTTAGTGTTTTATCCAGATCCCAGTACACAGCACAAAGTTAACACTCGTTATGTGAATGAGTGCCCTTCTACAAAGTTTTCTGTTATAATAGTGTGGACTCTCCAGTAGTAAAACCATTTACCTGGTTAATTTTCTCTATCAGTCCTTTTCTCCCAATATTCTAACCCATGTAAAATAATATCAAGAGTTTTATCAAGTCACAGGATAGAAAAGAGTTCAGGAATTTGATATTTTTCAAACTGCATTTTCAAAAAATGTTACTAATTGATGGGAATACACTTTCCACATGTTAAAATGTAGTAAAGAATTGAAATGTCACAAATGCTGCAATTTCTATTTTCATAAGGTAGTTAGAATCAAAGGTTCGACTAGGGAGGGGTTTCTTCATCATTGCCTAACACAATTCACAACCATGGCTACATATCTGTACACTTACTTTCTTTTCGGCCTTTTTTCAGGAGTTTGTGAAAGGGAACAATTTAAAATCAGTACAAAAATTGAAGTAGGGTAAATCCAGCAACTCCTTGTGGATAAAGAAGACTCACAAAGGAAGATACAGTTCTTCCTGATTTTTCCGATTTCTGATACATTGCTCATTGGGTCAATCCACATAATGAATTTTTCTTTTTTTGAGAATATATAAAGACATCATCATCAACTACATTTTTTGTAATCATTTGCAATTATTTTCTAAACCAGATGTGTATAATCAATTTTCAAGGCAATCATTGTACTTAGTGCTAAATTTATGTTATTTCATGTATAAAAATATAAAGGTGCAGGGCAAGTGAAAATCTATTCCCTAAATGTTATTGATCATTGATCCATTTTTTGATGAGATGACTTAATTTAGTTATGGCAATGTACTTTGATATCCAGCAGACGCTGGAATTTACTTGGGCTTTGTTACCAGAAATGGGTTTATATAGATGGGTTAGCCTTATACTTTGCCTCTTCACTACTCAAGAGCTCTAGTTCTTAGATGATTTATCTTGCTACCGTTTCTATCTCCAGTTGGGTAAGGATGCTCTAGGTAGATCAGAAAAGTGCCCTGCAACCACAAAGTTCAGCAGTTTGTTTGTTCTTGTGGTTCATTTCCTAAGTAACTTTGCTGGATACTGTTGTGCTGAAAGCATAAATCTTATTTATAGCAAGAATTCATGTATCTTGTGACATTTCTTTACTGTCTGCTGTATTGCCCCTTGGAATTTGAAGGCATTTTCTATTTTTTAATCTTTTGGCTGTTGCCTTTTTAATTATACATTATCTCTTGGCTGATGCCTAAAATTATTTTTATATTCACTTATTATTCTTCTTTGTTGCTATTGCTCTTTCCAAATGACAAGTAGAATCAGAGGTCATGAAACTTTGAACTTTCTTGTATTAAAATAAATTCTGTCAACTTTGAATGTTAAGTAGAAAATTAAGATTTCTTCTTTAAGAGAGCAGTGGCCAAAATGTTGTGTCACTAGTTGGTACCTTTTTGATTTGTTGAATACTTGGTGTCTCCAACAATTTTACTAAGTTTATGTACTAGTAAAATTATGTATTAACTTGATAAAAATCTCATTTATATGTTCATATTACCTATTTTTAGGTGAATAATACATTTGAACAAACAAACTGTGTATTTTAACTACACAGAATTAATATTTGCTGAAGTTGAAAGAACAACTTGGCTCTTCCATTAATTTGATTGCCTTAGATGCAAATAGCAGGTTACCATATTCCAGTACCTAACACAAAAGTAAAGTTACGAGTTCATAAAGCATTAGAAAAGATGTCTTGTGGCTTGGTTATATTATCAAAAACCTGTTTTGTTTCTCTCTTTTTACTCTCTTCCCACTTAATTTTGGTTTATTCTAATGATGGTTTCCCTTTGGAGGCAAAGATAATGATCAAAAATCCCCAGGAATACATGTTTCTTTTTTCCTAATAAACAAAACGATAATGATAGTCCGTCCAGCAATGTATCAGGAAAATACTGAAAGAAAAGTCTTAAGTGCACAACGCTCCTGGGATAATCACATGTTGATTGGTTTACTCCAGTATTGCTCTATTCCAGAAACAATAACTGGCCAGACATGAGATAGAATATCTTAAACTTCATCTTTAAAACAGAAAGTATCATCAGTTCTCTAAAAATCTCATCGCTGATAATGATGTTAAAAGTCATTATTTTAAAAACAACCAAATCAGAACACTGATTACCAAGACAAAACATGAACAGCGACAATGCCACAGATGCCTAGCACATTAATCTTTGAATATGATTTAACATGAAAATAGAAATGATTTGATATTTCTCATGACTTTTTAAATGAATTCTCTCAAAATAGAACATGTCAATCCTAAAACAATGTCCCTTTAGGTTCATTCCATTATTCATCAGAGGGCAGAACTGCTATGTAGCCAGACAGGATTTCACTTAAGAATGTAGAAGACATTTGAGAAATGCCCCACCTTCCTCTTAATTGTAGGTGTATTTATATTGCAAATCACACAGCAATATCATGAGTTGCTCAATTTCAGTTCGTTTTAAGTTACAAATTTCTTATTGATAAGTGGTAAATATACATCAAACTGGGGGGAATTTTTTAAATGTAATTTGGAAATTTACCTCTTAGTTTGAGCCACACTGAAACTTAATGATGTCTTTCTGCTCAAGATTTCATTAAAAATGTAAACAGTATATATGAAATTAAAGGAACTACTGGGTTCTTGCACACTTATTTTTTAGAGTAATTGTCCATGACATGTCTGCACAGCAACTTTTATTTCTCCAAATAATTACAGCATGAATAGGAAAAAGAAATTTCCCAACCTCTTGTGCAGTCTCCTGAGACTAAAGAATGGAAAACGTCATATTAAAAATGTCATAAAAGTGAGCATAATCAAGCACCTAGAATATTTCATAAACATCAGTTAAATTTATGTAAATGTGAGATTGGTCTAGACTTTTGTTTAATAGTACTTTCTGCCTGAAGTGATGTTTTATGATTATGAAATTTAAAATATATACTCGTGGTAAAATACCAAGAATATAAAGAAGTTTAAGTGCTTTAAATTCTACCATACAGAGGTATCATCTTTTAAATAAAATATTCTTTCTTCTCATCTCTTGTCTATTTCTCTAGCTGGATGAATAAAGTAACATATAAATATATAAGAGTCTATTAAATCTGATCATGTGAAGAAAGAAGTTGTCTTACAGGAAAGGATACTATAGATGTACTTGAACTTTTCTAGCTTCAGAACTTTACTGGTCACCTAGCCAAAATACACACACACACACATAAATTTTTAATAGCCATATATATATATGATTATATATATATGGCTATTAAAAAAATAAAAAATTTTCTGGAAGCATTTTTATATGTTCTCATAACAGCTACAGAAACTGGATAAGGGACTCTTTCTTTTCACCTCTGTGTCTATTCTGCACATTCAGACTAATGGCCTTGAACTATAATGTAGTTATTTAAAGAAGTAGTTTGTTCAATAAATATTTAAGTGCCCACTTTGTGTTAAACACTGTCCTAGACTTTGGGCAAACAATGATAAATAAAATGCACATAGTCTATATCCTTGCAATCACCATTAGAGACACACTGAACTAACTGGTATAAATGAGCAGGCCAAGGAACAAGGGATATAAATCATGGCAAGACCAAACCTGTCTGGAATTCACAAGTCTTCCCTGAGGGAGGCAGTGTGTGACATTAAATAAACAAAGACTGAGTGTGTGAAGGTGGTGTGTCAGTGGGAGGAAAGGGGGTCTGTATCATATTATTTATATAAGACAGCAATATATACAAACTCCTTGAGATTAGAAAGGACACAAAAGATAAAGAAAATGAGTCACTATATGGGTAAAATGTATCCTATGAAGAGATGGATAAGAGACAAACAAACGTGGTTTATCCCACTGGACAGTACAGTGCTAATATTTTGGCCTTTAATGAGAATAGAAGATAAAAAGCTTTAGACAGAAGAATGAAATACAATTTTTTTTTCAGCCTCTAATTCTATTGTAGAGAAGTATTTTGAAAAAGAAAGAGTAACTCCCTGGGTTGATCTCGGCTCGCAGATGATGCAATCATCTAGGTAAATAGTGATACTAGTAGGACTTAGAATGACGACAGTGGAAATGCAGAGGGGAAAAAAAAGGGGACTCAAGAGGTAGACAGACAGGAAAATTAATGCTTGGTAATTGATTGAATATGGGGCTAAGATACAAATCTAGGGTCAAATACAAATTCCATTCACACTAGGAGCAAGGAATTTGTGGAGCTGTTTGCTGAAATAACAACCACTAGAGGAAGAACAAGTTAGGAGATGGTAGAGATCATTTTTTAAAATTTTAGACATATAATTTGACCAGGCAAAGACATTAAGGAGAAAAGTAAATGCCCATCTAGAAGTCAAGAGAAAACTTCTGCAAAGGAGATATAAATTTGATAATTATCTATGTATGAACAGCAACTGAATTCATAGGAATAGTTGAAACTATCCTGGGACATTGAAAGCAGGCCTCAAATATAACATCAAAAAATGACAACATTCCATTATCGAAGTCAGATGGAAGAGATGCAAAGGAAGCCAAAATATTTGAAGGAAAACAAGGAGAATTTAATGTCATGAACACAAAGGGAAAAAGATGTCAGGAGATAAACTTTAGAATGCAGAAGACTATCTGTGGTCTTTTCTAAGCAGAAATAACCATGAAATGAAAGAACTTTGATTTTTATTTTTTTTTAAATAAGGTTATCTCAATCAGAGATTAATCTAAGCAAATAGAAAGTCAAAACAAATTACAGCATGGGAAAATGAAAGAAATACCATATTCTCAGTATCTAACTGAAGAAAAATAGAAAACTGGACTTCAGAATGAAGGATTCAATTCTTCCACTGTTTAGAACCTATTTGCTAAGCTGTGAATGTTTGTGGCCCCCGAAATTAATATGTTAAAATCCTAATGCGTTATGCGATGATATTTAGGAGGAGGAGCCTTTGAGAACTGATAAAGTCATGAGAGGCCCAATAGAGCTCCCTTGACTCTTCCATCATATCTAGACAAAACAAGAAGACTGTGGCCTGAAATAAGGTCCTCAAATGACCATGCTGTCAGCCTGATCTCTAACTTCCAGCCTCCAGAACTGTAAGAAACATTTCTGTCCTTTATAAGCTCTCCAGGCTCTGGTATGTTGTTATTGCAGCCTGAATGGGGCTAAGACACTATCCTAAAGAAATGCTCAGAAGTTCACAAGATGTAAATGCATACATGTATCCTATGGACCAGTTAGTCAAGTGAGGAAAACTAGTGTAAGGTAATCTATAGCTACCTAGAAGAGCGGCAGGACCCCAGCAACAAGAAATGTAGATGTGAATCCAGGACCCACAAAAGGCCCCCAAGCAACAACCATAGATTAAGTGTATTCACTCAAGTCAAGAGAAGCAATTCCAGGAAAAAGGGACTCAGCCTTAAAATATCCACCAGACTTCAGAGAACACAGAGCTTGCTTTTGCTGACACCACTTCAAGTAGAGTCTATGTGTTTGTTTCTTCTCCTCCTTTCCCAAATCTTAGTGCAAGAAAGGCTTAAAATCTAGACAGCTAGTAGGGAGAAGGATGAGATATATCCCAATACCCACTGTAGGATTCCAACCTGAGGCAGGCCTAAGCCAGAACAAGGAGACTGACTAGTGCCAATCAAGTTTAGAATTCTGTTTACTATAGTGGACAGGATACTCAAATTATGAACAGGTTCTGCATTCGCAAACTGAAGAGACTAGTACTTCAGATTAAACAAATGTCTCAGTCCTGACAGTATTTTACCCAACCACTGGGGAAAATTTTCCTTATTGAATAAACTGTAAAGGGATGAGAGAGAAAAGTAAAATGTTTTGTGCTGGAATCAGTGTTTCAATAACCAATGCTGTAGCTGGACCAGGCCCTGTGGTTCTTATGACTGCAAGGTGCTGTCAGCAATAGCAATCAGGAAACTGGTGGGAGTGAAGGCTGAGTGGGGAGAATATTTATTACTTACAAGTCCTGGAGAGTGTACAGAACACCTGGAGAGAACACAAAGAGGGGTCAGAGTAGACACAGACAGTGCATAGGCCTGGAGTTCTGCTTTTATTGGGGTAGAGGGTATGGACCTGAAATTTCATAGAATCATTCTTTATTGGTAAATTTAAAAGATAAGAACAAGGGGAAGGGAGGGTCAAAGATGGCAACATGCAAAGATCCTAAGCTTACCTTCCCAAAGACTCCCCAAATCTATACCCATTTATAGAAGAATTCCTGGGGCTTCTTGATGGCTCAGTTAGTTGCTTAAGTGTCTGACTCTTGATTTCTGCTCAGGTCATGATCTCATAGTTCATTGGATCAAGCCCTGCTATCAGCATGGAGTCTGCTTAGGATTCTCTCTCCTTTTTCCTTGCCTTCTGCCCCCTCTCATGCGTGCATATGCGCTCATTTTCTCTCTCTCTCTCTCTCTCTCTCTCTGTCTCTCTCTCTGTCTCTTAAAAATAAACAAACATTTTATAAAGAAATTCCTTCTGAAGAGCAACCAAGGGCTGACTGAACAGCTTCTGTACAATACAAGATGCATCACACAGAGAATAGCAAGAAAAATGTAGACATAGTAACAAAGGTTACCTCCATCCAGGACACTGCAGTGGGAGGGATAGTACTAAGGGACTGTGAGCACATTCATCTGCCCTAGAGCACAGGAAAGAAAACTATAGTTTAAAAGGGCAATTAGAGGGACACCTGCGTGTTGGTTAAGCGTCCGACTTCTGCTCAAGTCATGATCTCACAGTTCATGGCTTCAAGCCCCTGGTTGGGTTCTGTGCTGATTTTAAATTACTAGACTATCAAGGAGCTAGCACTAAAGCCCTGTATGAAAGTGGGGTGAGCTGCTGCAATTCTGTCTAAGTCTGAGTAGCCAGCGAATGCCACAGTTCATGCTTCCCCTCCATGATAGCACATATGGGAGCAAGGTTCACCACCTACCATAGCCAGTCCGCTGCCTCAGTGAACCCTGGGTCCCTACCCCCACCAGCCCTGGTACCTGGGACACAGGAAAAAAAGAACTTCTAGAATAAAAAAGATCTAGCCCTAGAACTCTGTCAAATTATGGGAGTGGGGGAGCTGTTGGAACTCTCTCCAGGTCAGAGGGGCTGATGAGCACCCCAATTTGTGTTTCCCTTCTACCTTGATAGCACAGTTGGGAGCAGACACCCAGCCGGCACACTGCCTCAATGATTCCTGGGCCCCTAGCCCAAATTAGACCTAACAACCCCACAATGGTGTCCCAAGGAACGACACACACTGGGATATCCCAAATGAGGGCTTGCCAAGGTGACACAGGCACAAAACACTCTAGGCCTGAATCCCTTTAGCTCCAGACAACTGAGAAGGGAATATCCTGGACACACCAGCTTGCACCCACTTCAGCGTCAGCTCTACTATGAGGCACCCTCAGGGTAGAAAATCCTAGGACGGCCATGGCCCATGCCCATTTCAGCTTCAGATGTCCTTCCAGGAAATCTTCTGTACAGAGCGCCCCAAAATTGGCCTCGCCTGCGCTCAGCTCAGTTCTGGTCATCCCACTGAGTACCCCATGACCCTAAGCCCACACAAGCCTCAGCACCAGCCAGCCAGTGAGAGTCACCAGGCACACACAATTTACAAAGGGAACAACCATAAGTAAGATCACTCCTTCTAGTTTAGAAGCAGCCATCCCTCCTAATTCACAGAAACAAAGAAAGTAAAGCAAAATAAAGAGACAGAATATGCTTCAAATAAAAAAAAAAAGACAAACCTCCAGAAACAAAATGAGACAGATAAGTCTGCTTTATACAGAGGTCAAAATAATAATCATAAGGATGCTAACTAGACTAGAGAGAGAATTCAGTGAGAACTTCAACAAACACATATAAAACATAAAGTAGAATCAGAGTTTAGTTGAAAGAAAAGTACAGTAGAGTGAATCAAAATAGATTAGAAGATGCAGAATGATGGGTCAGAAATCTGAAAGAAAGGGTCATGGAAAGCACTTAAGCTAAAGAACAATAACAAGAAAATTTTTTTAAAAAATGAGGATAGGATAGGGGATTCTCTTAGACAACATCAAGCAAACAAACATTTGCACTAGTGAGGCATGAGAAAGAAAGGGTGAAAGGAGCAGAAAACTTAACTGAAGAAATAATGGCTGAACACTCCCCCAACCCAAGGAAGGAAATAGACAACAAGAATCAGGAAGCACAGGGAGTTCCAAGTAAGGTAAACCCAAGGAGGTCCACATAAAACATAATAATTATAATTGCAAAGATTAAAGATAGAGGATTTTAAAGGCAGCAAGAGAGAAACAACTATGTACAATGGAAACTGCATATAACTATCAGCTGATTTTTTGTAAGAAACTTTGTAGGACAGGGGCGCCTTCGTGGCTCAATTGGTTAAGCGTCTGAGTTCAGCTCAGTTCATGACCTAACGGTTCATGAGTTCGAGGCCCACAAAGGGCTCTGTGCTGACAGCCTGGAGCTTGCTTCAGATTCTGTGTCTCTCTGCCTCTCTCCAACTTGTACTCTATATGTGTGTGTGTCTCTCTCTCAAATAAATAAACATAAAAAAAAAAAAAAAAGAAACTTTGTAGGACCAAAGGGAGTGTCATGATATATTGAAAGTGCTGAAAGAAAACATCTACAACCAAGAATAATCTTCTGCCAATGTTATCATTCAGAATTGAAGGAGAGATGAAGAGATTCCCGGACAAAGGTAAAGGAGTTTATCTCCAGTCAGCTGGCCTTCCAAGAAACATTAAAAAGATTTCTTTAGGTAGAAAAGGTGAGAATTGGAAGTTAAAAAAAGGAACAATTTTCCATAAGTAAAAGCAAACATACAGTACAGGTAGTAGAGCAATCACTTATAAAGCTATAGTGATGATTAAAGGACAAAAGTAGCAAAATCAATTGTATCTAAAACATTACTAAAGATGACTCACAAAAAGATGTAAAACATTACAACATAAACATAAATAGAGGAGGAGGGGAGTAAAAATGAACTTATTTTAGAAGGTGTTCAAACTTAGGGGCACCTGGGTGGCTCAGTGAATTGAGTGTCTGATTTTGGCACAGGTCATGTACTCACAGTTAGTGGGTTCCAGCCACATGTCAGGCTCTGTGCTGACAGCTCAGAGCCTGGAGCCTGCTTCAGATTCTGTGTCTGCCTCTCTCTCTGCCCCTCCCTTGCTCTGTCTCCATCTCTGTCTCTCTCTCAGAAATAAACATTAAAAAACTTTTTTATAAATTGTTTAATGTGTTATTTATTTCTGAGAGCGAGAGAGAGAGAGAGACAGCATGAGCAGGAGAGGGTCAGAGAGAGAGATACAGAATCTGAAACAGGCTCCAGGCTCTAAGCTAGCTGTTAGCACAGAGCCCAACACAGGGCTTGAACCCACGAAATGTGAGATCAAGACCTGAGCCAAAGTCTGACGCTTAACCAACTGAGCCACCCAGGTACCCCTAAAAAACTTTTTTTAAAAAGGTGTTCAAACTTAAGTGACCATCAACTTAATATAGATTGCTATATACTTAGGTGCTATATATGCACTCTGTTAAACATAAGCCAAAACCTAACATAGATACAGAAAAAATAAAGAGAAAGCCAGACATAACACTAAAAGTCCTCTATCACAATGAAAAAGAGCACAAAAACAGCCAGAAAACAACAAAATGACAATAAGTACATACCTGTCAATAACTAATGCTTCAGAGGTGCCTGCCTGGCTCAGTCAGTTAAGTGCCCGACTTTGGCTCAGGTCATATCATCATGATTTTGTGGGTTTGAGCCCCGTGTAGGGCTCTGTGCTGACACCTCAGAGCCTGGAGCCTGCTTCCAACTCTGTGTCTCCCTGTCTCTCTGCCCCTCCCTCACCCACTCACGCTCTTGCTCTTTCTCTGTCTCTCTCTCAAAAATAAACAAACATTTAAAAAAATAAAATTAATGCCCCAATAAAAATACATAGGTAACTGGAGAGATTTAAAAAAAAGACCCATCTGTATGTCACCCATAAGTCTCAGGTCAGACATAAACACACATACATACTGAAAGTAAAAGGATAGAAAAAGTTATCTTATGGAAATGGAAGTTAAAAGAAATTAGGGTAGCAACACTAGACAAAATAGACTATTCTTTCTGGTTTTTATTTAAATTATAGTTAGTTAATATATAGTGTAATATTGGTTTCAGGGCTAGAACTTAGTAATTTATCACTTACATATAATACCCAGTACTCCTCACAACAACTGCCTTTCTTAATATCCATTACCCATTTAGCCTAACCTCTGCCCACCTCCTTTCCATCAACCCTCACTTTGTTCTCTATAGTTAAGAGTCTCTCATGATTTGCCTTGTTCTCTTGTGTTTGAAAAAAATAAACTTAAAAACAAAAACTGTAACAAGAGGCAAATAATTGCATTATATAATGATATTTACATAATAATAATTATATATCCAACAAAATGATACAGCAATTGTAAATATCTATTTACAATTAGAGCACCTAAATACATAAAGCAAATATTAACAGACAAAAAAGAGAAACAGACAGTAAAACAATAGGGGATTTTAACATATCACATACACCAATAAGTACATCACCTGGGGGAAAAAATATCTAAGGAAACAATATTTTGAATGACACATGGACTTAAATAGAATTAAACAGAATATTTTGAATAGACCAGATGGACTTAACAGATATATACAGAACATTTTTTCCAAAAACAACAGAACACTCATTCTTAAATCTCCAGGACAGATCATAGGTTAGGCTACAAAACACATTTCAATAAATTTAAGAAGACTGATATTATATCAAGCATCATTTCTGACCACAAATAAGAAACTAGAACTATGTAAGAAAAATAATCGGGCAAATGACCATAGGGGGAAAATAAAGAGAGGCAGACCAAGATATTTCTTTCATAAGTGGACTTTAGGAAACAAATGAACATGAGGGTAAAACTAAGAGACAAACCAAGACATTTAACTCATGTGAGCCTTAAGAAGCAAAATAAATGAACATAGGGGGGACAAAATAGAGACAAAAAATAACCGGAGAAAATAAAACAAGTGGAGACTAAACAACATGCTATTGAATAATTAATGAATTTTTCAATGAATTGAAGAAATCAAAGAGGAAATCAAAAAAATACAAAGAGACAAAAATGAAAACACAATAATATTTGGGACACAGTGAAAGTATTTCTAAGAGGGAAGTTTACAGGGCTACCTCAAGAAGCAAGAATAATCTCAAGTCAGTTAACTGTCCAACTTCAGCTCAGTTCATGATCTTGCACTTCATGAGTTCAAGCCCTCCATTGGGCTCTGTGCTGACAGCTCAGAGCCTGGAGCCTGCTTTGGATACTAGCTCTCCCTTCCTCTCTGTGCCCCTCCCCTTCTCAGGCTCTGTCTCTCTCTCTCTCTCTCAAAAACGAATAAACATTAAAAAAATAAAAGAATTGGGGTGCCTGGGTGGCTTAGTCGGTTGAGCGTCTGACTTTCGCTTAGGTCATGATCTCGCGGTTCGTGGGTTCGAGCCCCGCGT